>NW_026866184.1:0-98731 GCF_026571515.1 Ruditapes philippinarum | reverse complement strand
TCCCCTTTGGGGATCATTTAATTTTTGTTTTTCAAAAAAAAAAATTTTTTGAAATTTTGTAAAAAAAAAAAGGGATATAAAAAAATTTTATTACCAATCTTTTAGTCAAAAATTTGGGCAATTTCTTTCAAAAATTTTTTTTAAATTTTTTTGAAAACGGGCAAATTTTCTCATATCATACCCTTTCCCAAAAAAACCCTTTTTTCAAGGGCAAAAAAAATGATACGTTTTTCCTTTTTAAACCGGGCCAAACGAAAACAAAAAACCGAACTCTCAATAAATTTAACGAAACAACGCGTGGTGGTAAAGCCGAATCCTCGATAGGGTCATTTTAAAATCAAAAAATTTTTGGGCCCAAAAAAACCTCTCGTAAAATTTTTATTTTCCTTATATTATAAAAAGTTTATTTTAATTTTCTTTGAAAATTTAAGGGACATTTTTTTTAAAAATTTATTTTTATTTTTTTAAACTTCCTTTTTTTTTTAAAAATGTTTTGGCCTTTTTTTCACGAAAAATTAAAGGTGATTTAAACCCCCTACTCATCATACAGGGTTAAAAACGATCAAATTTTCCTAGGCACCCAACAATTTAAAATACCCCATCGGGCCCAGTGCAAAACTTAAAATTTCCCGTAAAAACCAAAATATTTTTTTATCAACCTAAAAAATAAAAAAAATTTATATAAAATATCCGGTTTACTTAGGGGATCACATTCCCCCTTTTAATGAACCCAAAACCCGGGGCCGAAAAAAGTTATTACCACCGTTTCCATTAGACGGGTTTTTTGTAGAAAAAAATGAATAAACCCGGGGAATGCTTTAAGGGGCCAAAAGGGGCAATAAATTTTTGGAAGGCCCTGATGGGATTTAACCGTAAAACCCGGGTCGTAACGAAAAAAAAAATAGGGGTTAACGCCCAAAACAGGGATCCTAACAAAACATGCCTAAAAAAATTTTTTTTCCAATTTTTAACTTTTGCTCCGATTTCTACGATTTTAAAGGACATCAAAAAGTCTTTGTTTTTTTGGACACATTTTTTCGGGTGACTATCCACAAGACGGGTCACAAAACCCCCACCAAAACAAAAGGTCCCCCCTTTTTTTTAAAAAAATTCAGCCCCCAAACCAGAAACCCCTCGTACCCCAGGGACAGGGGGGGACACTAACAAGGACGAGGAAAACCAAATCCCCTCCAAAAACCGGGGGGAACAAAATTTTTACAAACCCTTTCCAGGGGCCAAATAAAAAGATTTTGGGGTTTATAAAATTAAAGTTTTTTTTGGGGAACTTTTTTATAAAGGCCCTTTTGGCCCTTTTCCTTTTTCCCCTTTTTAATAAATCAATGGGGCCCATCTACTAATCTGAACTACCTAAGGCCCAAATTTTAAGACGTTTTTAAAAGGCCCTTTAAAAGTTATTTTGAATGGTTTTTGGGTAAAGGGGGCCCCGGGGCCCTTTTTGACCCAGTGACCCCAAAATCAATAGGGGTCATTTACTTATCATGACTTACCTTCATGCCAAATATGAAGACTGTGGGTCAAAGGAATCTTAAGTTATTGGGCGGACAATTTTTTTAGTCAAGGCCCTTGTGACCTTGACCTTTGACCCAGTGACCTCAAAATCGATAGAGGTCATCTACTAATCATGACTAACCTCAATGCCAAATATGAAGACTGTGGGTCAAAGGAATCTCAAGTTATTGGACTGACAAGGAAAAACCGCCGGACGGGGAGACGTCCGGATGGACAAGCTAATTCCAGTATACCCCCCTTACAACTTTGTTGTGCTGGGGTATAAAAAAGACAAATTGTACAGGTAATAGTATAAATATATATTGTCAAATCATGTTCAAAACAGTTACAAATAACCTTTCATTTTCCAATGCACTAAAACAAACAAAAGCATTGAAGTTAAGAACATAGCATAATTATGTTAAAATGTATTTAAGAGTGGAAAATCTTTGCATACTGAGCTTACTTGTGACCCTTCATATATTATAAAGTTTCAAGTAAATATCTGTTCTAGTTTCAAAAACTTTTTAAACAAGCATTTGATAGTATTGCGGGCAATACAGTAGTCCCCTACCGGTCCCTCAAAAAGTTCTTTAATTGTCATTCACTCCTGTGTATTGCCATTTATAATGAATTTGAGGATGAAGTCTGTATTTGAAAATATCAACCACAAAACATAATTAAATAAGTTTGTCTATATCACAGTAATGTGTTAAGTTTCCATGCTTAGTAAGGAAATTATGTTTATACAACCTTGTCATATTATTACGATGTGGGATTTTAAAGTAAATCCTATAAGGAATGAAGAAGTTGGAGTGAAAATACCAGTTTCTCGAAAAAAATCTAAGTTCAAGGGGGACATAATTCTGGAATAGTCTTGCTAGAGTATTTTTTTTTTTTTTAACCTTCTCAAAAAAATGTCGGAGTGATAATAAGAAACATATATATAAGAAGTTTGAAGTAGATACATTAGGAAATAAAGAAGTTATTTAAAAAAGACAACATTTTTTCCCTAAAAAATCTAAGTTCAAGGGAGGTAATACTGATATTTTTGTGCTAGAGTTATAAACCTTGTCAGCATATGATGTGGTTGATGACCAGAAACTTATATTTAAAGTTTGAAGTAAACACTTAAGAAATAAAGAACATATAGTGAAAAAGGCTGAAAATTTAAAAAATCAGAAATCTTGAAAATTCAGGCTATTTGTTGCCATAGCAACCAGAATTTTCAACATAGGAAGAAAAGAAAAATATGGTGCATAATCTCCAGACTGCCATCTACCCATATTTCAAGTTTCATAAAAATATTTTCAGTACTTTTTGAGTTATCACTGGATCTAGTTTATGTGTTAAATTTGCCATATTTTTCAGACTATTTGTTGCCATAGCAACCAGAATTTTCAACATAGGAAGAAAAAAAAGACGTGCATAATCTCCATACTGCCATCTATCCATATATCAAGTTTCATAAAAATATTTTCAGTACTTTTTGCGTTATCGCGGGATCCAGTTTTGTGGACGGACGGACTGACGGACTGACAGACAGACAGACAGACGGACGGACAGACGGACAGACAGACAGACGGACAGACGGACGGAGGGTAAACCTAAAGTCCCCTCCGGTTAAACCGGTAGGGGACTAATAAAGTATTTATGGTTATATCAGAACATTTTCTAAGCCTAAAAGGGGCATAACTAATGTTTCATAATTCAATGGAATTGCAGAAATTTTCGTCATCTGAGCTTGCCTGTAACAATTAATATAAATTTTAAGTTTCAAGTAAACATCTGTTCTAGTTTAAGAAATATCATAGTAAATAAATTTAAAGACATAAAATGGTCTTAACTTTGTCAAAATACAATACAAAGTTATCCCCCCCCCCACTTTTTTTATTTTAAAGGGGATATTTTAAACCTTTTAAAATCAACTTCCAAAATTTTGGTAAAAATATTTAAAGTTAAAAAGGGTTTATCTTTTTTTTTTAAAAGAAATTTTAAAAGGGTACATTTTTTAAAAATTTCAAAAAAATTTACAAAGTAAAATTTTACCTTTTAAAGTTTGCCGCCCTTTAAAAGGCTCAAAAGGGAAAAGGATTCCAAAATGCCCTTTTGGTTTGGAACCTTTGATCATTTTAAAAAAATTTTTCTCATTGGGGTAAGAATTAAAAGGGGGGACAAAAACTTTTGGGTTAGTAATTGATTTGTAGGTAAATTTTTAAGGACTTAAAAAAGGGGCATAACTTGTCAAAATGGCAATACAGAGTTATAAAACTTGACTTTTCAACATCTAACTTGTGACATCTCAATATCTTTAAAAAGGTTTTCAAGGCAAATACCTGTTCTAGTTTCAGGAAATATTCAAGGTACATGTTAAAATTTCAGGGTTAACATTTTCCCTAAGTTTTATTTTTACCTTTCCAAGTGGTTGACCTTGACCTTTAAGCTCACAAGGTAACATGGATCTTCAAAATAACCCTCGTAGATTAACATTTGGAGGTAAAGTTTGAAGAAAATTTTCCATTAGGTAAAGGTTTAATATTAAGCGACACAACCTATTATCTCAATTTTTGTATTTAAATTAAAAATAAAAAAAGGGGAATAACTTTGTTCAAAATGCAATAACAAGTTTGAAACTTGAACATAATATCCTAATTTGACACTTCATAATATTTTTTGGTTTAAGCAAATAACTTTTTCTATTTCAAGAATTTTTCAAATACTTTTTAAAATTTTTAAAAATTTTTTTCTAATTTAAATTTTTTTTATTTTAAAGGGTGGCCCTTAAATTTAAAGGGCCCAAAAAGGGCAAAAATTTTTGCACATAACATTTCAAAGGGTGAACTTTTGACCGCTCAAAAAAAATTTTTAAATTATGAAGAAATTTCCAGAGCCCCCAAAAAATACTGCCCTAATTTTTGAATTTTTTGAATTTATTTTAATTGTGACCTTTAACCTTGGACTACACAGGGCAACATTTCTCACTTTCCCTTCTTGGGGTGAACTTTTGACCAAGTTTAAAGGGAAAACCCTTTTCAATTCTTTTAATCTTTCAATTTTCCAATTAAAAGACAACAAATTTAAAAATACTTAAAGTTTCAGGTCCACTTAAGCAAAATCAAGCAAAATCTAGACATTCAAGGCTTAATATTTCCAGGAAACATAACTGTAAACGAGTACCAAATTATTGATGGAATTAATTATTCAATATAAAGGAATAGCGGTTCTTACTTTCCTATTAATAATGTTCCAGATTTATTAATTTTTAAACAAAATTTATACTTTAGGGAATAGGGATATTAAATTTCCCTTTACCTGGAACTCCAGGAAATCGCTTTGTAGGAAATCCTATACTGAACTAATCTGAACCCTATTCCTTATACTTTGTGGAAGCAATCTAGTTTTTTGGTGGTTTTACCACTTGGGGCAATCAATTTTGGATCCTCTTCAAAAGGCATTATTTAAGGGATTTCCATTTACCATGAATGGGGGAGGAAAATAAAAGTTACTGGGAAAAAGGGGAAAAATAAAGATTGTGCAATTAGATATCAAGGGTCATAGTTATCTTTAAAGGGCTAAAAACGAAAGATTGCCAAATTTGGGGTGACAAAATACACTCATCAAAAAAATGCCTCAACAAAAAGGAACATTCAAATTAAAATCCATTTATCTATTCATGAAACTTTAAAATAAATATTAAAATTTCATTTGAATAATCTAATCTACTTTTGACCTTTGCCAGTGACCGACCCCTTGGGGCCAAAGAATTTTTGTAAGAAGTTGGTCTGGGAAAAAATAAACTTTTTTGTATGTCCTTGATGTTTAAATCTAGAACCTGCATCAGTAACACAATCTTAGTCCCATATTGGGAAAATTTTGTGTCAATGAATATGTAAAATTTCCTCAATGCAAATGTAATTTATTATTATTTCACCAAAAAACCCATAATTTCCGGCTTAATAATGTTGGCCAACTGCCCATCTGGAATGATGCCAAATAATAATTTTTCAACAATTTTTTATTTTCTTGTCGTATGGGTATAATAAATAAAAACAAATAGAAAATTTAAATACTTTGAATTTCTCCCCTGTTATCCCAAAACAGAGGAAAATCCCAATAATGCATTGCTCTGACAAACAGTTTTCCTGAAATAGATAATAGTGATAATCGATTTGTAGGTACCAATAATCAATTCTCACCTTTTGCCTTTTGTAAAACATTAACTTTCAACCAGTTAAAAAAATAGTCAGTAAAACAGTAAAAAAAAAGTTACTGGAAAAAAAAATTTTACTGTCTCTTGCATAATTGAAATTTTGTAATGATTTAACATCAAAGTTAATGTTTTAAGTTGCATTTGCAAACTGAAAATCATTCAGGCTTTAGAACTTGTTTAAAGTAAGAGAAAAGACAAAAGATTTAAAGATACTGCTAAACTTTTTCGCCTTAAACTCGGATCCCTCGAATAAACTTCTTTTGAACTCATCGCCCATTTCCCCAAAAAAATTCTTTTTTAATAGTATTTTTTAAACTGGGACCCGGCTCAAAACCAGTTAAACTTTTGAACCTATCAAATGCCTTTGGCAAAATTTTGTAAAAATTTCAACAAAAAAAGAAAAAAAAAGTTTTTTGGGTCGACATTTCCCTAAAATAAAAGACATTTGGCCCGTCCTTTCGTGATCGGATAAAAGAAAATTTAAGGGTTAATTTGATACAAAATTAGGTGTTGTTTGTTATGAAAAATTTTGTTCATTTCCCAAACCCTTTAGTATCATAAAATTAAAAATTATTAAAAATTAATTAAAAATTGTGCAAAGTCAATAAATGACTTTCCCCTTTGGAAAACGTTCTACACAGTTTTTGGGTTCCTTAACATGACTTTTAAAAAACCTTTTTGTTGCTTAATTTTATCAAACGGGTTTTATAAAATGAACGGGTACGTGTTTATTTTAGAAAATCATTAACTACAAAAAAGGATGCTGCAAAAATTTTTTTTTTTTAAAATTTTCCCATAAAATTTCATTTTTTAAACTAACACTGACCTCTTGAAAATTTTGAAAGGTGAAAAAATGTTAAAACCAAAGACCCAAAAAGGTTTTTCTCAGTTTTGGCCCTTTTCGAGATTCTTGATTTAAAAAAATTAAAATTTATTCAACAGAAATAAGCCCTTTATAAACCCTTTCATTAGGACGGGAAACCCCTTTTAATTATCAAACCAACCCAAATTTAAATGCCCTGGGGGGCCCAGGGTTACGGAACTTTTGTAAAAAGTAGAAGTTTGTTGCTCCATAAAAAAATATTATATACTATTTACACAAAAGCATATTCCCCAGATATATTTGGAAAATAAAACCTTTTAGAAAAAAAACAAAATTTTATGAAACATAGGTTGTGGGGTTCATTTTTCCCTTTTTAAATTTTTATTTTCCTATCGGGTCCATAAATTTTCCTTTTCGCCTTTTTTAAAAAAAACCAGGGGCAAAAAAAATTTCCGGAAACCCTTTTCTCTTGCAAAAAAAGGGAGAACTTTTTTAAAAGGGCAACCTTGAAATCAAAAAAAAATGGAAAAATATCACAACTTGTTTCAAAGTCCCTTAAAAATCACTATAAAAGCATTTGGAGTTAAATAAACCCTTTAATGAAAACAATTTTTTTCACTAGTGGGGGTAAATTTTGATTGACATCTTTGCGTTCATACAAATATGTTTTAAAGCGCGTTTAATTTGCCTTAGAAAAATTAAACCTTGCCTTTTAAATTGATATACCCCAAAAAAAATTTAAAAGTCCAAATTAATCCCATTTTGTTTTGGGACAAACAGACCTAAACACACTAAATTCATTGCCCAAAATGTGCTCCCTTTTTAAAACAAAATAGTTTTAAAAAATTTTTCCCAATAAAAAAAAATTTGCGCCCAGTGAGCCCCCAATTGGACAAGAAATGGAAGGAGGACACTATAAAAAATAAATCCCAAATCAAACAAAATCTGTGGAAAGGTTTTTGAGAAAAAAATACTTAATCATAAATTTTCCCCAAAAACCTCCTTTGAAAACCGGGCTTTTCAATGTTAAAGAAAATTTTTCCATTTTGTTCATTTAAATTCTTGATTTCCTTTTGGTTTTTCATCACAATAAAAAAATTTTCCCACCTTTCATTCTTTTTCAATGATTCGATTTAGTACATTTTTTCCGGGAAACAAATTTGGTCTTAAATTTAAATTTCAAACTCCCAACATTTGTCGGGAATGGACGCGTCGTATAAACATTACCTTTTTTCCGCTAAAAAAGGGGGATTTAAAATTTTGGACCAATTTCATTTAAATGGTAGTAAAGGGGAAAAGCATAAGGGGGGTTTCCCTTGCCCCATTGGGTACAACTAAATGAGAAGTTTTTGCCCCCCCATTTGGGACGTGCTGGGGAAAAAAGTGGTTTTGCTGTTGCCCGAAATTCTAAAGAAATTTTCTTTTCCAAAGAATGTCTAGGGCCCTCATTCTGTCCCACCAGCCCGCCCCTTTTCGTTGTTTCCCAATGCTTTTAAATTTTCTTTATCTTTTTGGTTTTTTTTTGAATCTGACGTTAAAAAATTTGCCACTGAATAGCCTTTTTCCCCCCAATAACCCAAAATCATCAATTTTTTCATTTTTTTTTTGGTTTTTAAAATCATTTTCCCCCCCAAATCATTTTTTATTCCTGTTGGTAACTGACTTGGCTGATAGACACACAATTGTTCTGATTGCCTTCTGATGACTCTCTCCATCAACATCAGAGCCAACTTCATCAATAACGATGATTTTGTCTTTACTTCACCAAATGTTTGTAACTTGAATAAATCTGAGATTCTGATAGGAGGAATTTTGTTGGAAAACTTTTGTACAGTTGGATTAAGGACTCTTTTGTCACTTGGGTTAGCCCTTTTTTTATCCCCAACATTTAAAACCCCTGGATTCTATAAGCATTGTCCTTTCTGGGGAAACTTTTCCCAGATAAATCAGGAAACATATTCATGTACTATCAACCTCCTGTTCTGCGAGTCGTGCGCAAGTTTCCTAGCATTGCGTCCAAGGCTTGGATTATACTTTGGATTTGGCTTGGTTTTTTGTCAGGAATTGCTCCCACAGTTTCTTCTGTTAGAGACAGCCTTTTGGCTTAGAGCCTGTTTCTATTGAAGTTGGAGCAATGTCTAATTTCCTCAAAAGCATTTCAGTTTCCCTTTCTGCGAATGTCTGCTTTTCTTCTGATGTATTTCTTGCTTCCCTCAATCAACTTTCCTAATCATTAATAAGATTCAGTAAGTATTTTGTGTACATGTATGTTGTTAAAGCATTGAGAAGAGCTACAATTACTTTTCATTTAATAGTAAGCAACATGTAGGTTGATGACTTCTACATTACATTACAATTGCATAATGAAAATTGATCAAATTATAATAACTCTTGAACTAACATTTCAATCACATCTGATGCATTCAAAGTAGTGCACAGATAATGCAAATCAGAACAAACACTGACACATCTTTTTACATACAATCATGAGGACAGTTAGAAAACATGATGACTATGTATTTCAAAATAACCAGGGAAGCCAAATTCAATTGTCCCTCTTGCTCAGGTTTTTCAACAGCCTGTATGGACAAATAAAATATTCAAAGAGTTCACTTTATAATACAATGACCATGGTTATCTTATAAAAGATGATATAACTATCATATGAACAAGTAAACAAGAGCCAGTGCCTAGCAGGGCAACACTCCTTTTTTTTTAATGTAAAACACACCTGAAGAAGAATATTGAAGTAAAGAATACTAAAGAAAAATAATTTTCTTTTACATAATTCAAATTTTATATTTGTCCTTGACGGTCAAGATCGTTCAAAGGTCAAGGTCTTATAAAAAAATAAGTCAACATATCGTTTTTTGTCAAACATGTTTTTCAGTCAAATAATAAATCAACTGTTCATAAATATGGTAGACATTTGTGCCAAGTTATTTTAAATCCTTCAATGCATGACAAAGTTACAGTATTGACAGGTGGGAAAACACAGACAGATGGATGGATGGACAGACAGGTAGATGTAGCGATATTTATATGCTGACTGGGCATAAAAATAAACTTTTTCCTAAAAAAAGTCAAGCTTAAAATGTTTCAGATAAAACAGACAAGTAAATTAAAATCAGATTTTGCAGACCCTGCATTTACAATTACAATTTCCAAGGAAGACTGTATATTTGATTACATTTCATCCTCACTCTTTGAATTTTAATCAAAATAAGCGTAGAATGGTGAATGCAAAATACTTTTGCTGCTACACTACCATATTCCTTGAAACTTTCCAAGAAACAATATTTTGTGTTTTTCATATAGATAAATTTTACAGAGATAACTTCTGTGCAGTCCTAGTGACAGGAATTTCACCGTAACAACAGTAAGTCACTGGGGTAAAGAGCATAATTATATATTGCTTATTCTCTATACCCACAAGACAAAACTAAGGTATACGATATTGTCAAAATCTTTAAATCTTATCTTTAAACAAATTATATGTAAGATATAGGATATCATTCTGTTGTAACTCTGGTATCAGAAAAATGAAAATCCATTAAGCTGACTTATTTCTTTGCAAATAACGTCATTTGCATTTAAAATCATAAGTCGAGTTAATTAATTATATGATTTATGATTGACCTTACTATCTAACAAGAGCTGTCGGTAGGACAGCACGCTCGACTATTCTAAGTGCTTGATAGTATTTTAAAGAGTCTTGATAATGTTAAAATTTTTCAAGTTTACAAAAGGGCTATTTTTTTTTTTTATAAATTCATGTTATAGGCCTTAGAGAGAGTCTAATTATACAGTATTGGCTTGACTATTCGGAAGGTAATGTCACGAGGGTGTATTATCGAGTATAATTATACTAATTACCTATGAATACATAAATTTGACAGAAAAGGTACAAAGGCTTGTTATTAAGATGTTTTATCAAGTAAATAACTGCTTTATTATTATGAATGCATAAAATTGTCCCAAAAAAGGCACAAACCCTTCAGTAGTTATTGAGATAACAGCTTACAAGCAAAACTTTACCATGAAATTTTTAAGTTGAAAAAGGGGAGAAAAATCAGCCTTAATGCAAGATAGAGTTATGGAACTTGGTCAGTGACATACAATTATGACCCTCCAATTATGACCCTAAGTGCATGTGTAAAGTTTCAAGTAAATATATTTGAAGACCTTTAACCAAAATTTCTAAGTTAAAAAGGGGCAAATAATTCTGCAAATATTGCAGGCAGAGTTATGCAATTTTGCAAACTGATGTGCATTGTTACTATAAAAAAGTATTTTAAATTTCAATTGAATATCTCAAGCAATAATTGAGATATTTGACTTTACAATAAACTTTAACCAAAATTTCTAAGTTAAAAAGGGGCATAATTCTGTCAATATTGTAGGCAGAGTTATCCAACTTGTCAATCTGATGAAGTTTGTTACTTTAAATAAGTATTGTAAGTTTCAATTGAATATCTCAAGCAATAATTGAGATATTTGACTTCACAAAAAACTTTAACCAAAATTTCTAAGTTAAAAAGGGGCAAATAATTCTGCAAATATTGCAGGCAGAGTTATGCAATTTTGCAAACTGATGTTCATTGTTACTATAAAAAAGTATTTTAAATTTCAATTGAATATCTCAAGCAATAATTGAGATATTTGACTTTACAAAAAACTTTAACCAAAATTTCTAAGTTAAAAAGGGGCATAATTCTGTCAATATTGTAGGCAGAATTATCCAACTTGTCAATCTGATGTAGCTTGTTACTATAAATAAGTATTGTAAGCTTCAATTGAATATCTCAAGTAATAATTGAGATATTTGACTTTACAAAAAACTTTAACCAACGCAGACGCCGGGGCGACTACAATAGCTCTCATATTCTTCGAATAGTCAAGCTAAAAACAAATTCTTACCTTGAATTTTAACTGTTAAAAAAAAACCAGTTAATTTATGATAATCCTGCTAGACAATTATTTGACATTATATATATCATTTTAGTTTTGATACAGTAAACATTTCCACTGTGAAATAAAAGTTTTTAAAATAAACAGATGATAGTAATTCATTACCTTTCTTTTTGGCCAAATTCGTTGACTGTTTCTGTAAAAGACACAAACATAATTTCAAAGTGCAACCAAACAAGCAAATATGTAAGATTATCAAAATTTAGTATAAAGAACTACATGGAAACCATTGCTGTCTAATACCCTGGCAGCGGGTCATGATGTATTATTGAAAGAAGTTTGTAATAAATCAATGTAAAGGAACTGTATTCCTAAGAAACAATATTCATGCTGTAAGGCAAATGTTATGGGTTCCCTGCTTTTAAAGGTAAAGTTTAATAGTTATTTTTTCTTTTATCTTTTTTGGCAGAAGTTCTTTTATTTAAAAAATAGTGGGGGGTAGATGTGGGGAATGTAGGCTCAGAAGGGCCTATATGGGGGATTAAAAAGTGGATAAACCTGCTGGTTTTGCTGCTGACCTATTCTGAAGGTGATACACTATTTATATTTTTATGTAAACAAATTGGATAGAATATCCCTAATAGAAGCTACAGACTGTCTTAAACGATAATAGATCTGTGAAAGGAAAATTAATGGTTTAAAATTTTCTGATTTTAGCTCTGATGACCATTAAATTGGCCAATTACTTAGATAACTTTTAACGCCAATGTTCACGTGTTTTTGGACAATTCTTGGCAGTCTGTCCATCCAACTGTATTTCCTGGGTAGAAAACCTGTAATTATTGATTTCTCAACAACCCTTTTTTTCTTCACAAAATCGCTGAATATCAAAGCTACAGAAACAATTACTTAAAATTATATTATAATAACAATTATTTACCCAAAATAAATAAATAAAATAAAAAGATATTTACTTTCAAGACCTTTCCAATTGATATTTACAGCATCTGGAACATTTTTCAGACTCAACAAAAGATTTTTCACCGTAGCTTCAGACCCATTCATTCCACGCCAAACATAAAGCAACCTGTATATTTTCATTCTTGTTGTCGAGTTGTCCATACATATCTGATCAACAGTAGTAGATGGCACCCCAAGAAAAGGCCCAATCATCTCCCAATTCATTCCAATGTGGGATGAAATGGCTATTAATTCTTTATCATCTGGGATTATCTCTTCTTCTGAAATATATAAATAAATATCTTTCTCTTACATATAACAGAAATATTCATTTCTGGACAGTGAACAGTGAAATTATAAAATATGAATTTCACAGTAACCAGACTATATCTAAATGTGTATGAAAAGAGTATATCTTTAAAAAATGGAAACTGTGATAATCAGAACGGAAATTCAAATACACTCCATCATGAGTAAAATATGCTTTATTACGATAGGAAAGCACAGTAGTATCTGCACATATTATTTTAAAAATATTACAAAGTTTATTAAGTTTTATAGATTAATTTTTAACAAAAAAAATATGATGTAATATTTTGATGACATCAAAAAAGACAGCACAAATATATCATTATCCTGGAAAAATCTGTCAAAATGACCTTAAACCTCTCAAAAAGCATTAATTAATGTAAGTTTGCTTGTTTTGTATGTAAGATCTCACTTGTGAACACAAAATCTTATAATTTCAATCGTAGCTAAACCACTGGTGAAAATATTTTATCTGGTATTCATTCTGTGAAATATATTTCAATTGGAATAAGAACTGACCAGTCAAAATGAAAGACAGTCAGGTTTATTTAGATTTGATTTACCTGCATTAGCCTTTACAGTTGCAGCAGGAACTTGCAACTCAACTTGCTTTCCTTTATCTTCATTTTTCTTCTCAGCCATCAATTTTTTCTCTAAATCTATCTCTTGCCTACCCAAATAGTCTGCTAAATGTTCTTGCTTTGACTCTCTCAGTAACTTTTTAAATATTCTGTATCCCTTTTCACCCCTTGAGGCAACTTTAGATAATATTTCTCTTGCCCTTGTTGAAGTTAAAGGCAGCTCCTTAAATAGATCAATGTACTGCTTGCAGTAATTCATATAAAATATTTATCTTATCTTAGTGATGTTCAACATTATTTGATTTGATAATTAGTTTATGAGTTTTGTAAGTGTGTGTGTGTGTGTCGGTTTTTTAACTAACAGGGTGAAACAACTTCTTCCATCATTACTCTAGAACTATCACTAAATGTGATTAATACCCCCACAAGACTGCTTGGGAAATGAGGATGTTACTAGTAACAGAATACCTTGTAAAAGAATTGAAATATAGAGTTATGGTTGTGGGCAATTAAAGATAGTTGTGGTTCTTGTATGCTGCATTTCCTTTCAATGTGGTTGGCCATTGATGAAGTTTTATTGAATTACTCTGTAATAAGTCCAGAAAGACAAGGAAAAGGAACAAAGGGCAATAACTCTATACATACTAAAGATGGAGTTATAGTTCTTGTGCACTGCACTTTCCCTTATTGTGCTTGACCATTGTATGAAGTTGTTTTGAGTTCCAACCAGTATGTTTTAAGTTATGCTCCGGAAAAGGAAAAGTATCAAAGGGCAGTAACTCTGTATTTTGTCAAAAGGGAGTTATGGCTCTTGTGCACTGCACTTCCTTTTAATCCACAACTGTATGAAGTTGTATTGAATTTCAAACAGTAGTTTTCAAGTTATGCTCTGGATAAGGAAAAGTAACAAAGGGCAATAACTCTGTAATTAGTCAAGATGGAGTTATGGTTCTTGTGCACTGCACTTCCTCTCAATGTGCTTGACCATTGTATGAAGTTATATTGCATTCCTACCATTAGTCTTCAAGTTATACTCCAGAGAAATTAAAGCAATGAAAATGTTACAAAGGGCAATAACTCGGTAATAAGTCAAGATGGAGTTATGGTTCTTGTGCACTGCACTTCCTCTCAATGTGCTTGACCATTGTATAAAGTTATAATGAATTCCAACAGTCTTCAAGTTATGGTTAGGTCAAAAGAAAGCAATGGAAAAGTAACAAAGGGCAATAACTCTGTTATTACTTTAGATAGAGTTATGGTTCTTAAGCATTGCACTTCCCCTGGTTGTGTTTGACAATTGTATGAAGTTGTTTTGAATTCCAACCAGTAGTTTTCAAGTTATGCCCTGGACAAGGAAAAGTAACAAAGGGCAGTAACTCTGTAATAAGTGAAGATGGAGTTATGGTTCATGTGCACTGCACTTCCTCTCAATGTGCTTGACCATTGTATGAAGTTATAATGAATTCCAACAATTAGTCTTCAAGTTATGGTCCGGACAAAAGAAAGCAATGGAAAAGTAACAAAGGGCAAAAACTCTGTAATTACTTTAGATAGAGTTATGGTTCTTGTGCAATGCACTTCCCCTTATTGTGTTTGACAATTGTATGAAGTTGTTTTGAATTCCAACCAGTAGTTTTTAAGTCATGCCCCTGACAAGGAAAAGTAACAAAGGGCAATAACTCTGTAATTAGTCAAGATAGAGTTATGGTTCTTGTGCACTGCACTTCCTCTCAATGTGCTTGACCATTGTATGTAGTTATATTGAATTTCAACAATTAGTCTTCAAGTTATGCTCCGGACAAGGAAAATGCAACGAACGTCTGGACAGACCGACCGATTGACCAACCTACCTACCACCGGGTGACTCCTATATACCCCCTCCCCCAAACTTTGTTTTTGGGGGTATAATAACAGGAGCTATTTGTATCCCAGCATGCTTGACTATTCTTAGTTATTAAACAACAGCATGGATTATGTAGTAATATCTACGTTATTCTATCAAAATCCAGGATAGACATCTTGGCTTTAACCTGTGATCTCGTATTGTGCCCTCAAATAAGCCAAAATCATTTGGAGATATCAACTGGCATGCAAAAGCTTACCAAATAAACTGACAAAAACATAAACACCAACTCGATATGTGGGTGGTTACAATAGCTCTTCCTATTCTTCAAATAGCTGAGCTAAAAATAAAGCCCTTGCATAACCAGTACTGGTGGTATTCGAAAAAAATACAGTCATGGACCTTGTACGATTTGAATATATAACCTCTATGTTGGCATCATTCTTAAATCATAATATTATCAAGCACAATGTCAGTCTTTATCTACAATGTCAGTCTTTATCAGTTTTAAAACACACACATTTTAGAAAGACATGCTGACTAAAACTTATCTGGAAAAGGGAGGAATTCATATATTGCAAGTACCCATGATAAAATTTTTGAAAGTCTGAGACTGAGCTCTTTCTATACTGACTTTCAACTTTTTTGATAAGTTAAAAAATTAATTTGTTTAAATAAGTATAAGATTTACTAACTTGAATATCTCTCACTTGACTGTATGATAGAAAATCTCTTTCCAAAAGCAAATCTAATATTGAAGTTGTGTCAAGATCCTCTATAAATCTTGTAACGCTTCGGTTCAGTACTCTTTTATAGAAGTTATCATCTGAAAGAACATGCTAAACATCACTCTGACTGGAATAAAATTATATTTCATTTTTCAAATCTTTGACTTAAGTTTCTTAAATAAAAGCATATCATTTCATTACTTAGTTATCCTTTATGAAACCACAAAGTGAAACAAATCTGCCTTTATGAAGCAGCCTTTATTCAAGTAATGTCACAAAATACAAGTTAATGCAATACATGTTCTTCCACAATATCTGACAATTTGAAGCTCTTTTTCGTTTTATTTTTTGTCAGTAGACAAAAGCAATGGACTGCTTAACCCTTTCGCTGCCAGAGGGTTATTTATTTATTGATCACCTATTTGCCAGAAGGTTTTCTAAGAAATTACTATATTATTAATTAATATTATTATTATTATTATTTGTTATTAGTATTATAATAATTATATATGTTTCCAAATCTGCTAGTATAATAATAATTATTGTCGATGGTATAATTATCTAGAAACACCAAGGAAAAGATATAATACAGCAAGACTAAAAGACCCTGCTATACAGAAAAAGTTTTCTATCACACTGAGAAATAGATTCCAAAATTTGGCAGATATAGGAGAAGGACTAGAAAACGATATGGAAAGTCAGTGGAAACATCTGAGAGATAGCATCATAAAAACCAGTGAAGATATACTTGGCACGAAAACAAGATCAGACAAAGAATGGATACAACTTGATACTTGGAGACTTATTGACAAAAGAAGAGAATTAAAGCAGAAGAAGCAAAATGCAAGGTCTGAAAGGCTGATCGTTAAATACACCAATGATTACTCTGAGAGCAATAAAGAAACCAAAAGGAAATTAAGAAAAGACAAAAGAGAATATTTCGAAACAAAGGCAAATGAGGCAGAAGAGGCAGCAAGAAAAGGACAACAGGGGGAAATTTTCCGAATATCAAAAGAACTAGCAGGAAAGTTTAATAGTGACACCTCCACTGTAAAAGATAAAAATGGAAACAAAATAGCTTTAGAAGAAAAACAACTTGAAAGATGGGCAGAACACTTTAAAGAAGTTCTTAACAGACCAGTTCCAGAAACACTACCAGAAATAAATGAGACATTTGGTGAAACTTTCGATATAGATATAGATCCTCCAAAAATGGATGAAATAATAAAAGCCATAAAAAGTCTTAAAAACAACAAATCACCTGGGATTGACAACATTACTGCAGAAATGCTAAAATCAGACCCTAAGTTTATAGCTGAAAAACTTGAAGAGCTTTTCAACAAAATTTGGAGGAATGAAATGCTACCCCAAGATTGGTGCAAAGGCCTGATTATAAAGCTTCCAAAGAAAGGAGATAAGACAAATTGCAACAACTGGCGGGGCATAACCTTGTTATCTGTGCCAAGTAAAATCTTCTGTAAGATTTTATGTATGAGACTCAGCAGTTCAATAGACGAAAACATCAGAAAAGAGCAGGCAGGCTTCAGACCTGGAGTGAGTTGCATCGATCACATTTTCACCCTTAGAAACATTATGGAGCAATGCATTGAGTGGAACAGTAAAGTGCATATAAATTACATTGATTTTGAGAAGGCCTTTGATAGCATCCATCGTGAGAGCCTATGGAAGATACTTGCAGCCTATGGATGTCCAGAAAAACTTGTCCACATAATAAAATGTTTTTACAACAACTTCTCATGCAGTGTAATACATAACAACAATATATCAAACTGGTTTAACATTTCAAGTGGAGTACGCCAAGGATGCATCATGTCACCGATGCTTTTCCTAGTTGCAATAGACTGGGTCATGAGAAAAACAACAGGAAATAAACGTAGAGGAATAAGATGGACACTAACATCAATGCTGGAAGATATTGATTTCGCAGATGACATAGCTCTTCTGTCCCCAACATCGAACCACCTTCAGAAGAAAACAAATGACCTTTACATAAATGCAAAGCAGATCGGATTAAACATAAACAAAAAGAAAACCAAGACAATGCAACTTCATCCGTCACCACCTTTAATAAAACTAGGAAACGAAGATTTAGAAGAAGTAAATGACTTTACATACCTTGGCAGCATTATAAGCAAGACAAACGCTACAGAAAAGGACATATCAAACAGGCTACAAAAAGCTAGAACAGCCTTCTATCAACTAAATAAAATATGGAGATCCAGCAGCATCAGAGAAAGAACCAAAGTACGACTGTACCAAAGCAACATCTTGTCAGTTCTGTTATATGGCTCAGAATGTTGGAGGCTTACACAGAAAGACAGTCAGAGATTGAAAGGGTTTCACTCCACTTGCCTAAGGAAAATTTGTAAAATATACTGGCCAAGGAGAATATCTAACAGTGATCTCTTTGAAAGAACAGGCCAAAAATGTATAATCGCCACCATCAAGCAAAAACAATTCAAATGGCTAGGCCACGTAATAAGGAAGGAGCAAAACTCCATCACAAAGATAGCCCTTAAGTGGACACCAGCAGAAGGGAAAAGAAATAGAGGAAGACCCAGAGAAACATGGAGAAGAAACATAGACACTGAAATTAAAAAGATGGGAAAAACCTGGAAAGAATTAGAGAAGGTTGCAAAGGACAGACCAAAATGGAGGAAACTGGTTTCAGCCTTATGTGCCACTTGGCATGAAGAGGATAGGTAGGTAGGTATAATTATCTATATATTTATTATGATTATTATTATTATTATTATTATAATTATTATTATTATTATAGAAACGGCAAAAGCCGTCCATATGGCAAATACGCCAAAAATAATAGGGACGGCATTGGCCGTCCCTATGGCAGTGAAAGGGTTAAATATTTATCCTTATGATGTTAAACTCTTGCAATACACATGATAAATGAGGGCTTCCCCAGAATGACAGCACTAATGTATATTTCTCATAGACTATTATTTTTTAGATATATGCCGTATGACGAGAACCTACTGCCCAGTTCTATAATCTCAACAGTACTACCTTTTACAAAAGAACTTCTGGATGCCATCCTCTTTCTCCCTTGCCTTTCATTTGGACAAAACCATCTTCGACTCAAACATCATTCTGTAAATGAAAAAAAAATGGATAAGTCTCACAAAGCTTGAGAAGACAATATAAGGGGAATTAAAACACCCTATTGATAATGTACAGGTATCTACTTTTATTGTCATACCAAACTGAAATACATACCTATTTGCAAACAAGGAAAACAGCATTGATATAAGACTTTAAAACAAGAGAGCTATGATGGACTTAATTGTTCACCAGAGGATATTGTCTACATTGACAAGATTTAATTACCACAATATTTCTTGCTCAACAGACTGAAACAATTAAGCAAGTTTTATAAAGCCAAAAGGACTATTTAATGATAATTGCGGTATAGTTTTATCAAAATCTACCAAGTGGTTCACTGATTCCTAAACGTTTCCTTTTTCAAGTGCAAATTTGACATCTGGAAACATTCTATTAGCTAGATCAATGTCAAATTCAAACATTATATTATATGAAATGTATGAAATAAGCAGTTAAATATGCGCCTTTTTTCATTTGGTTGGGTTTAAAATTATGGCAACTTTCCAGCTTTAATGATGGAGAAAGTACATTATTTCAGGCACAAATAGGCACCTGAGTAGAACCACCAACGTTGAGTAAGCTAGCGGCATAGCTTCCTCACATGAAAGAATGCAAAGTCCCTGGGCCTGGCAAGATTCAAAACTACAGCAGTGAGGAGCAAGTTGTTTATCAAATGATATACATCATGATATATGTGTACAGTGATTTTCCTGCTTAAAAAAAACAGACTTAAAAGGCCTGAAATTGAAATTATCTTTAAAATTGTGCACTTTTCCAAAAAATCTGAAATTAAACTTGCTTTTTTACTTCCCAAATTAGCAATTTTAGCAATAATTTTTCCCAAAATCAAGTGGCTAAGGCCTCTTCCCAATTAAGTGAGAAAAATCACTGGACTGTATCAGTTAGAGGACAAGATGCAAAGGGTGAAAGTGGTTTCATGGAAAGTACTGGTTCAAAAAACTTATAATATTATGACAATGCAGGTTGTGGTTTCCGCGAAATAAATTCATAGGGTTATAAAATCTAATGTATACATGGCATGTCAATTGTCATAATTTATAGTTTTTCAAGCATTTAAAGACAAGACCCTTGAAGATTTTTCAACAACAATTTTATTTCTTATTTACTTTTATTATATTTTTTTATATATTTACATAAATACTATACATATAAACTATATATCAATATATAATATATATACATGTATGTATACTAATGTTTATACTAAAACAAAACCTGTAGAAGAACATCCATACATATTAAGGGTAATGTTTGTCAAAAATAATATGTCTTTATCATACATTAAATATTCTACTATTCATAAAGACGTGAAATATAATTTTAATAATATCCAAACTTTTTGATAAACTGTGTACTGTATTTAACAGTTTAACATCATTTATACTTTATTTTCAGTATGGGTCTGCAGTATCTAACCAAAGTTAAATTCTGAGATATATTTATTCCGGGTCAGAATCTCGTTTCTACTAGGGAAGATATCATCGCGTAGTACAATCAGTTGGACTAGGTGAAAAAATAAGGTCGACACAAGTACTGTAAAGAAGTGAAACTTTCGTGCGTTGATCAATCAGCAGTTCATGGAAGATAGACTGATACAAAGGGGGTTGAACTAATGGTGCCTAGACTCTATATTGGGGTTATTTGTGACCAAAACTAGGTCTATATGTAAGGATTGTCACCTGTTTTTTTGGTCTGGACCTAGTTTTGGTCACAAATAACCCCATTTATATATAAGGATTGTCACCTGTTTTTTTTTTGGTCTGGACCTAGTTTTGTTTACAAATAACCCCAATAATATAGAGTCCAGGCACCGTTACAATCCCCTTTGCCTTTGGACTGTTAGACATTAATTATGAGATTTCAGGACTTTACACCTCCTGGACGTTTCACCTTTGGTCTTTACACCTCCTAGACGTTTCGGCTACTTTTTTATATATAGTATTGTATACTGTATGGATTAAAGGGACTCCACTGAAGTTTAAAAGCCCAAAAACATAACATTTGAATTTCTTACATAAATGAGTTGGGGCACTTTAGACAGAAATATATGCAAAAGATAGTTAAGAAATATACTTTGAAATAATTGAAAATCGTATGTATATGCTTTTCTTAGTCCGATTTGAGTGAAAAGCGTTTAAACCCTTTTCATTTTAGGTCATTTATTTACAATGTGAATAATTATTCTGAAAAAACAAAGTGCGCAAATGATCTGAAATTTTGCACAAAGATTACAGGTCTAAACCTACATCAAATGGTAATTTTTCTCACCCTGTGACATTTGGCACCCAAAGAGGGTCACCGTGACTGAATACGGATCAGAGTTAAATTCACATTGCTCTGTAACTCTGTGAAATTTGAGGACGAATTTCAATATAGCAGGGGAGTATGTCACGGTTCAGAACTGTTCACTATATAGGGGAGAAAATGTGTAAGCGGCCGGATAGCTCATCGGTAGAGCCGCCATACAGTATTCTGAGGGTCCCGGGTTCGAGTCCCGGTCAGGCTGCACATTTTTCTCACCCTGTGACACACTTCTAAAGGTGCTAATTTAGTAATTAATTAACCAGTGTTTATAATGCTTTATTAAAAAATTTTTCACACTTCTAATTGTTCTTATGATTATCTGTTATATAAAAACATATTTTAATTAATCAATATCTTTTTATGGTATTTAATTTTTGGATAACTAAAAAAATGAATAAATATATATCCTGTTTTCTCGTATTATCGTGGGGCTAAGGACTAAAATTGGTTGGATATTTTTTATAAAACATTTTGGTATATTATTTTTTAGCCTGATACCCAGAAAAATACCTCTTTAAGAAATATAGTGGAAGAAAGATCGGAACCGTAAGCAAAACAAAAAATATTTCTGCTTATATATATATACTGACCTTCACCCTCTATGTGAAGCAGGTGCTTTCTAATATTATCGTGGAATTTGATTGGTTGTTAAAGATCCTGTAACACATTTTTTTCATGGTTTTATTTCATAAATATGATGCTCAAATTAAGATTTGTCAATCTTGTAAGTTCAAATAAGCATTATTTATAAAGATATTACCCAATTTAACATTTTGCGTAAATAAAGGGAGGTAATTAGAAATTTATTTTCTATAAATTCCAAGTCAAATTTTCCAATAAGAAATAAATGCATGTAACTTATTGATTAAATATAATGTGCACAAATATTTGCAGCACACATTTTACATATTCTTGGATGTTTGAAAATTGTTTTATTTGCATAATTATATACATATATAATATTTTGCAAGTGTATGATACATACAGTAACAATATCAATCACAAAACATACAGGATCTTTAAGGCTGGTCGGTATGTGATGATTTTATTCTACACACCAGTTCAAATCATTGGTGCAACTCTTAATTAGGCCTAAGTGTTAAATGGCTTGGCCATGTAATTATTAGTGTTTTAATAACATCTTGGTAGGCCGTAATCAAACTTTTTAGGATCATATTGACACCGTTTGTTACCAATTGATTTGGTTTGTTCTAAAAATAGTTTGAACTCAGTTAAGTGTTGTTGTTTACATAATCCCTCTAAAATATATTAAGTTTATGTTTACTTATTATTTATATGACCATTTAGCAATGAATACTACAGTTTTCCAATGCAGCTGCACGTGTTTTTGTTGTTTTGATGTCAAAAATAAAAAATGATAAGGTCAAACAATGTTTCATTATTGGTTTTTAATTGGAGTTCATATGTTTTGTATATTATCTATTTGTGGAACCAATATTTTGAGCTGTATTTTTACACATAGTAGTGTGAGACCGTCATTTGAAGCGCCTGTGTCAGAGACCCGCTACAGGTTTCTGCAACATGGAAAAAACTAGAAAACTGATGATTTTGGGGGAAAAAATAATAAATTTAATGTTTTTTCTCTGGATTTTACGATTATTTCCACAGTTATTTTGTTTTTAATCTGCTTTTGTTGCATTTCTTTCGTTATTTTTACTGGAGATAATGCAGCTCTACTAAATAGACAAGTTTTCTGATATCGATGGAAGTCCCGAGGGTCGCTTCCATCCGTTTTAATTACTCCACGATAATACGAGAAACCACGATAATACGAGAAACAGGGATACATGACATGTAGACTTATAGCTGATAATTCTTTCAGAACTTATATATCATATTTATTCTTTCAGAACTTATATATGATATTAATAATTATTATTATTATGCTGGGTCGCTGTGATTTTCACTATATCTATCTATCTATCTCTGGATACTGCCAACCCCTCTTACGAGTGTTACAGGCAGGTATACATTGTATACATTTAAGAAACAGCTTTTAAGATACAAGGGAATCCGGGAACCAGTCCCTAGCTCTTATTGAATAGACCCCTTGGTTCTTTTACATGCCCAGTGTATAGCACTGATACATGCGAGGATTACCTGGATTTCTTACCAGTACACCTCTATGTAGGTGGGAAACACTGAAAGTGTCTCTGAAAAATCCCAAGGGTGTAACCCAGGATCGAACCCGGGACCTCAGGAGTGATAGTCAGTGGTTTAACCAACTGAGCTATACTTATAACAAAAAAATCTTCTTTATATCATGAAAGTAATTGTTTGCAAGTATGTGTCATATTATATATAATATTATAACCTATAATGGTATTTATTTCAAATACTTATCAAATTTAAAAAAGGTGCCGAAAAGACCAGGGTTTTGAGCAAAGGGACCCGGCACAGTGTTGGGATAGTGTAATAAACTATTAAAGTAAATCTAGAAAAAAAATTATACCTTATATATAATATATATATTATATATACAACATATATAATTTTTTTTTTAGAATTACTTTTTACACTATCCCAACACTTTGCTGGGTCCCTGTGGTTTTGAGGGTGAAACTTCCAGGACCGAAACGTCCAGGATATGTAAAGTCCAAACACCAATTATGACTGTATTGGATCATAACTGTATAATAATTTTAACAAATATATCCCCGTACTGCCTCTTTCCGATCAGCTAACAGATTTTTCTACAATAACTGACAGTGAAATTATCTTAAAAGAAATTCTCTTTCAATTCTGCGAATATTATCATTTTAGCTAATAAATGCACCAACTTTTTAAAATTTTACCTGAATTATTATTATGAATCGAGGACAAATCATTACTGACCCATTTTCCTGTTCTTCAAAATTTCACAACCACTTTTCAATCAGTTAACAAAATATAAACTGTACCACATAAAAATTGTCATACAATGTTAAAATATAATCAGTTATGTGTTATGGAGAAATTTTGACAAACTCAACTTCAGATAAATGGTAATAAACAATTTTAACCTAATCATAATGCCATTTTTTAATCTTGATATCTATTTGCAGTGGTAAAGCTGTCACAATTGGGGTATGGATGTACATTTTAATTTGCATAACAGAAAAAGCATGTTCTCGAGAAATTTTTAGGATCTTAAGGTCTATATGACACCATTCTAGTGAATGCTTACTGAAAAGTTATCACAGAGAATGTTTTTCCTTGGTTAAGTGACTGTTACTTTACTGATGTATTACCTTCCAATTAAGAAGTGTATGGTAAAATATGTACATATTAAAATTACAGCTTTTGAAGTGCAGTATACATTATGAATTCATGATATTGAAACAGTTGTCCAACTAAATATCCATTTCTGCAGACTGACAAAAAACTGAGTCTGTAAATCAATTATTTTTAGAAAATTATTGTGATTTGTAACTTGGAAAATAAAGGATTACTGGGCAGGAACCAGTTTCCGGACAGAATTCGAGTTTTTTTAATTGTCTATTTTTTAATAATAAACATGCATTAATAAAATTAACATACCAAAAACCTGAGCTCTAACTACGTCCGATAACACAATTAATATTGCCTGGTGACGTAAGCAATGTACAAACTGAACGGTTAAATTAGGTCATCAAAAGTGTAAATTGTCCACTCTTGCAGAACCAGTTTCCGGACATATATTAAGCTGCTATTCATATCTGTTTTTAACTGATAATTATTCTAATATAACAAAAAATTTCTTCTCACATATTAATTAGCTTTCTTATATAATAAAGCTGATTTACTGACAAATGTTTATGATTGGAAAAATAACGATCACGTGATGGGTCTCGGAATGACTGAAAAGTGAAACGGATATTTTTGTGTGTACGGCAGCATTGAACGAAGTGCGAAAGGGGAGTAAACATAGCTAAACACCGTTTTCCGATACGTTACAGATTTATTTCTGGGGAATTACACCCAATGAACTTCGAATGAAGTACATTGTGCATTAATTGCTACCCCAAATTATATCCCGAAATAAACAAAATATAGCACATGCGCAGAACAAATTACATGCCCAAAAGGAATATAAGGCTGTTTTTAAAACACAGGTAAGATATCCTCACGAAATTTTAAAGATGTAGCAACTTGGAAGGAAATTTATTTTCTCAAACAATCAAACCTTTAAGCATCTTCATGACATATAATACAGATCGTCATCGATAAAGCCAAAATTAAGCCGTTATAATACTTGTCCGGAAACTGGTATTGTCCGGAAACTGGTTCCTGGCCAGTAGTGGAAAACACACATTTTACTTATTTTGAACTAAAATGCTAGCATTTTCTTTTTTATCGCCATAATTGACATTGCCCCTGATAAATTTAGTCAAGGTGAATACAAGATGTGCTTACAGTTTGGTTACATGACAAATAAGGTTAAATATAAAAAAATTCTAGGGATGATTGAAAAGTGGTTGTGATTGAAAACTGGCAGTATGTGGATACTACAGAGGTAAATCAATAAAGATTATTACCTTTAGAAGTAGGTGCATTTATATATATACATATAACTAATTAATGCGTCAAACTTATTGTTAAAATTTTTACACATCAGTTTGTGTTTCGCTGTACAGTACATTACGGGGGGATACTAATCGACGGTCTCCGGTCTTCGACGGTCCCCGGTCTCCAAAGACCGTCGAAGGCCGTCAATTGTAGGAGACCGTCGATTAGTAGGTTATAACACAAATCGACGGTCTCCAGATTATATACGAAATTAGACAGAATGACCAATAGGCAATAACACTTTTCAGTGATTTATGTCAATAGTTTAGAGGGAAACAGGACGTTTCGGCCCCAAACCAAATCGGTGTTAATTTGTGTATTATATTTTTTCAAATAAAGTTAATGTTCTAGCTGTTCTGTTTGTATTGATTACTTTTGGAACCCTACTACTATTATAATCTAGTTTTTATACAAAATGATTAAATATATATATTAATTGATTCATTTATTTATTGAAATGCTATTAATTTATCGGTTTAAAATACAGTACTTATTCTGGGCCGATTTGGTAAAGGGCCGAAACGTCTGGGGCCGAAACGTCTGGGGTAGTTTGGGGCCGATACGTCTTGGGGCCGAAACGTCTCGAAATCGTTTAGAGTGATTAACGGATATTTTTTGATGAAAAAAATAGAGTAATAATAAAAAAATTGAAATTTTCAATGGTTATTAATATATTTATAGAATTTAGATGTTGTGTTTGTTCAGTTGTAATTCAACAATGATCAGTTAATTGTCTTAATGAAATAAATACATTTTTGACTTAATATATGTAAAAATATTCACAACAAAAGACTGTCGACGGTAGAACCGTCGATTATTAGGTTATTATACGAGATTTATTACATAATTGGAATTGCGAAATAGGTAAAATGTGGTCAATAAGCATTTTTGTTCTAAAAATAAAATAATCGTTAACATAAAAATGTTTTTGTTTTTCTCCGTGGAAATATAATTTGTTGAGAGCGTTCAGTTATTACATTTCGCCAAAGGTAGATGTAAATAAAATAAATAACGGATTTGACTGTTTGCGAAATGTAATATCCAGGCCACACCACGAGGAGGAACTCTCTCGTGGCCCAACCTAACTTTATTAAAATAAAAAATGTGAGATAATTTATTTCAAAAATAATTGCACATGAAAAGTTAGAAAAGTAACAAAAATATAATTAAAGAAATTTATTAGAATGGGGGAAAAATCGTCAACTTCTGTCTGGAAATAAAATTTTTAAAACATAAAAAGCCTATTTTTTCCTTAATGCAAAGAAAAACGATGTTTAAAATAATCAAATCTGTTGAATTGACAAATGACCTGTTGAACTGACAAATGGAAAAGGCAAAAATAATGGTTTACGAAATATACAAAACGCAAATATAAACAAACAAAAACACACAATTAAAGGCAATGTAAATAAAATTAAACCAGCTAATAAATGTCAAAGTACGAAGTACATAAGTGAAAAATAAACATGAACATAATAAACATTTATGAAATCAATTTATGGAATAATGAAAAAAGAGAGAATATTTTATAATAAATTTGGCAACTTTGCACCAGAAAAGTTAGACAAGTTACAAAAAAAAATATTTCAGAAATTTATGAGAATCGATTTCTTAATAGCACAATTTTGGTTTTAAAAATCTGTCTGGAATAAAATTTTAAAACTAAAATAGCTGTTAATAAAATGGCCTACTTTTTAATGAATGCAAAAAAACGAGTTTAAAATAATAAAACCTGTTAAATTAACAAATAAAAAAGGCAAAAATAATGGTTTTGGTAATATACAAAATGCAAATATAAACAACAAAAAAATGCACTTAAATGCAATGTAAAATAAAACCAGCTAATGTGAAGAAAATAAACATTACGCCGCCTGTCAATCAAGCTGGCAGGGGTCACAGAGATAATTAAGCTAATCAGCGATCGTTATCAGTTTCACGCCAAGATGCCTGCGAAGTCCACCATTTTCCTTTCTAAGACAATGGTGCATGAATTGAAAGTATTTTAATTTGCTGTCAATTTAAAGCTATAAATCGGTATATTTATTCAGGTATCAAATATAATGATAGATCGAGTAAGTTAGTTTATAAACAAAAGTCAATAATTATCTACAAATGGAAATAATAAGTTCTGTTGCAGGTACGAAACATTTATCCTGGCTATAACACAATGCTTTGAAAAGGGAAAAAGGTTAAAACAAATCCACTTATTTTCATTACCGGTCTATCTGTTCATAATCACATTAAATATTATAAGGTCCCAGAATATCCAGAACATATGACATTTTTTCGTTTATAATTTTTAGCGTCAATAAAAACGCAGCCGTAAAAAATGTAAATTTAATGAGTAAATAAATAAACAAATGGGTGAAACTATCATACCTGAATATTTCTATAAAAGTTCAAATAAAAATTAAGAATAAATATTCAAATAGATCTGCTTACTACGAAACTAATACCAATAACATCATGTCTGATGTATGTGAAGGTTATTTTAAAAAGAATAACGTTAAGTTTTGTCGTGAATCATATCAAATACACGTATGTAAACAATACATAATGACATATAATACAACGTTGTGCAATGGCATGCAATTTTCTCAATCAGTCTTAACAATTCATGAACAAATTTATATATTATAAAAATGAATTACCACTTGCCTCTCACCGCTGTGGGTTCGAATCCCGACAGGGACTTCGGATTCTTTCACGTGAGGAAGCTATCCAGCTAGCTTAAGGAACCAAATCAAACAAACAAACAAAAAATCTGAATTTCGCACATAAAACCCGAAGAATGATTTAAGATTTCATTGTCACTAACATAATTTTCTGTTTTTGTTTCGCTACTCAATTTCAAAATCTAAGGATCCTAACATAATCATATAATTTTCATATTAATTTTCTACATATAATCTCTATTTGAATTTTTAGATATGATGATATTTTGTCAGTTTATGTATAGGTTAAAGTTTATAAGTACGTATTTACAAAATTAAATTTGTCTAGTGTGGCACAGCCGCGCGACCAATTTAATTTTGTAAATATGTACTAATAAATTTTAACCGGATTAGTGTTTTAAATTATTTTTATAAACAGTCGATTTACTAGACTGATTAACAGTTGGTCGATTTACCAAAGCAAATGTGTTATGATTCATTTAAAATACTATCGGACAAAAAATAATTTCAAACACTAAGATGTTCATCGAAGTCAACAAAAAAATAACACGATCTTTGCAAAATGCGTCATTAATACATGAATGCAGATATTTTTTTAAATTTTTAAAATACCATAATACACTAATACATTGAAAAATACTATTCAGTAAATCCACTAAAAGCATCAAAATTTTATTTACATGTATACAAAATATATAAGTAACATTAGTGGCATAACAGTTTTGCGAAAACATCGGAACCGTATTTTGTCTAATGTTCTAACTGACCAAGTCACGTAAATCAGTGGATCAAAGGATCGACCCTTTCTCTGGCAAAGTACATAAGTGAAAATACAACATGAACATTGTAGACATTTATGCAATCAATTATGGAATAATGTTTATAGCAAAGAATTATGTATACAGATCAAATATTGCATGGAAAAATATCAATACTACATGTATTTCCTGAAAGGTCTTATGTTTATTAGTCAATTTGCACAAAAAAGTATTTTATAAATAACACATGATCCATATGTTGTCTCTCCGGATTAGTTAAATACTTCAAAAGATTAGTTATTTAAGAATTGTAATAAACATATACATAAATATCACATTATTACAATATTACATATAAAAATAATAAAGAAGAAGAAGAACATTTTGATTTTCGTAATAAACATATACACAAATATACAGTACATATTCAATTAAATGTTTTTTTGGTTTAATGATATAATTGTTGAATGTTATAAATAAAGATGCAAGTACTAATTCTTGTGACACATTTGATTCAAATGTAATTTGATTATCAATGCTGAAAATAAACAAGCTTAAAAGCCCATTATGCACCAGAAATGTTTTCATTTATATTTTCCAGAATCATGACATTTTTGCCGTACTTTTATAGTTTCCAACATGTTACTCTTTCGCCAATTACCTGACCTGTCGTCTTCATCGGCTCTTTTTTGGCAGTTAGTGAATTTATAGTGTCTTAGTATTTCGTATTTTGTATGGAATTCAAAATATAACTTTTTTACATTTTGCTACTTTTATAACATTTTACATTTAGCGCTATTTTCTTCAGATTACAAACATTGTGCATGCTCTAGAACTACTATTTAAACGATAAACTAATGTTTGACCTTTCTAAAGAAGTATTTTTTTTCATTGTGAAGTATAGTGTGCAAAAGCTAACACGGTTTTGTGCCATACCAGCGTGCCTGCCAATCGCCATGCATATGTTTGTTGGGCAGTTGGTAACATATGTTACCTCTGCTATTTCCTCAATCATATACATAGCATGAACATTTCAAACATTAGTCCTCAAAGTGGCCATACGCTCTCAGACATTTGTATTATAAGCATTATTATTTAATATATTTGTTAAAAAGTGGTAAGTTTATATTTGTTATATTTATTATTACCACAACCTTCGGCTATTTCCGTATGTGTTTGATCGTGCGGAATTGTAATTACTCACGCGATGTTGTTTGGATATGTGTTCTTCCACTAGTTTACTGTCGATGAAAAAAGCAAAGTGCATATTTTGAATTTCAGCTGAATTGTGAATATTTATATATTTTATTAAGTAAACATTCAACGTTACTTATTTCATGTGACATAAACTTAAAATATGAAAAACAAGTTCAACAAGGAAAGGCGGCGTTCAATGAACGCAACCCCCATATGACCCAGCAACAAGAACCAATGGCAAGGAGCCCAAGTGGACCCCAAACATAAAAAGGACAGGGCAACGACACGTTAATCATTAAATGATAAATAATTTGTAACTGATTAGGAACTCAAAGAAAATAATAATAGGCCCTCAAAGGGGAAGGGGACAGGAGACCGGGGGAAGGGGGGGGGGTTAATCAAAGAAATAAAAACTAGAGGCAATGGGGAAGATACTTACCGCAGACGAGAAAACAACAAGGGACACAAGCAAAAGTGTCACCAAAACAGTATGAAACAACATAGACATACATCTGAGGAACACAGTGGGGCGCCGCCTTGGAACGGTCAGCAGCATAATAATGACTGCTGGGGAGTTTAAACCGGTTAATGGTGCACCAAACCTCGCTCTTAGCCCCACCATGTTCCTATAAACGAGACAGTGTAAATAAAATGAATAAAGTGAAATTCTAACAGTTGTCATGGTTACAAAAGGTTAAATAAGTAAAACACTAAAATGATCATGTAGAAACATATAAAAGTAAACCCAATGACCATAACAAAAGTACTCAATGTCCTAAAGGAAGACAGAGCAACAAGAAAATCACCTACAAGGGCCCGACGAAGCAAGGCAGAAGACGAACATTAAGACAATTCAGTCCCAAAGGGCTTTACGAACTATCCATCATAGAGTCTCCCACTTGGTCCGTCAGATGCAATCAAAAGAGGAAAGCGTAGTGTCCAACTGTAAAAGGGTTGAACACTAAACATGCAGTATGTCTTAAAATAGTAGGGTCATAACCTCTTTTAATAAAACGTTTAATGATTTAGTAAAAACAGCAGAAAAATTACCATGACCCAAAATCTTACGAAGTTTGTAAACCACATCGCCATAAAAACCAGGCTGGCTAATCCCTTGTCGCAGAAGAGTTTTTAAATCACTATTAAATTTAGAAATTAAATCAAAGTTACGATTGTAAAATTTAGTAAAATATTTCCGTAATTTATGATAGCGGTAGCCCTGTTTTAGAAGCTTGCTGGTAATAAAAATATTCCGCTCGTTGAAATCCTTTACGTTGTTACAAGCTCTAGCGAATCTAATTAACTGAGAAACATAAACCCCGTAGGATGTTGCATGGGGTACGTCTCCATCCAAATGTGGATAATTAACTATACAAAAGTCAAAGTCATCTCTTTTATCATAAATTTTCGTGTATAGAATTGTTATTGATAGTAATATGAAGATCCAAAAATGATGTACTAAAATTTCAAGAGTTCGTTTTATTAAGTTGTAGTTCATGCGGATAAATGTCAGACACCATTTGATCAAAATAAGGATTATCTAAATTAAAAATATCATCAAGGTATCTGGAAGTATTATTAAATGCGGCTATAACATCTTGTTGTTTCTCTTCAGAGAGACTCAACATAAAGTCTCTTTCATGGCAGTACAAAAACAAATCGGCGACCAGGGGTGCACAATTAGTACCCAAAGGAATTCCTATGATCTGTTTAAATAGAGTATTACCAAACCTGACTTAAGCCATAAATTAAACTCTGCCCTTTCTAAGCCAGGAAATAATTTAATGATCGTTAAATGTAAATATTAATTTAAGCAGGACTAGCAGTCTTGCAATAGATTAATTAAAATATTACTATATTACTAAAAAGCTTTCAAATGACCAATAAAATGTTACGGGTAATATAATTTGGTAACGCACACATGATAATTGATTGGCTAATTCTCGATAATTAACTAATACTCCGCCCACAGAGATTGCGACAATTAGTGTAATAAATAGATGGCTACAATATATTCAAGTTACAAATCTCTTATCAGTTTTCGATTATTTGCCATTATTACAAATTAACAATCCGCTCCAACAGATTGATTCAAACAGGGTTTTTCAAATAGAATTCTATTTGAAAGACCCTGATTCAAACGATTATTTTTTACCACTTTTAAATAAATACAATCTGCTTTCCACCTCGAATACATAAACACTAAAACAAAAATACATATAATTAATTATGATTATTATGACTATTTATGATCAAGATGTTACCCATACTAAATATCTATGTTGCTTTCCTTTCACGTGTTATTGCCTGAAACATGTTAAATGTATATTATGTAATCTATGACAATTTAAAATAAAGTGGTTTGTATTTGGGTTGTATTGGACATGGATTTTGTGTATTATACATTTTTGTATTTGTACATGCGAGGAGGAGACTTCATTAAATTATATAAAGGGTAACGACCTTAATTTCTGTAATAAAACCTTGTTAATTTTTTGTTGATTTGTAAAAGAAAAGAAGTTGTCTTAAAGTGTGAAACAATGTTTAATAAATCTGTCTTCTCAAAAGACAGAATTGGTTCTTATCTGTTAAACTATATAACAAAACTTTTTTACGTTTAAAACCGTTTTCGGTATCATCAAACATCTTTCTATCCACTGAAAACATATCCTGTTATTTACTTATAAACTGAACCATAGTTCATTTTAAATGTTCTTTTTGTTGTTGGTCAATTTCCCTCTTTTAATGTCATATGTCAAACAGAACTAGGTCTGGCTACCGCCCCCCCCCCCCCAATCCCCGACTGTAAGCGCATGATATCAAGTAGGTGTTGAATTTTGAAGCCTTAAAACTCCAATGCACATTACATCTGTTTATGTGTAGATTTTTTTTCTGATGATATGTCTGCTATGTAAACATGTGTATTTAATTATGTTTAAAACAGTTTATCCTCAACACTATATAATATAAATTTTTGTTAATTTGAAATAACATTCTAGAATAATGACTAAAGTAACGTGACATTGGGTTTTATTATGGAGAAAGTTATTGAATGAAAACATTAGTACAAAGTTTGTTACTGCAATCAAGTCAATGTGTGGTATTTACTATTAAGACTACATAGAGCAGTCTTGCTTGTTTAATATGTGGGAAAATCAATTCACCATGCATAGGCAATTTTAACGACGGTATTAATATTTTGATACTTAATAACATAAATTAATAACACGAAACCGTCGATTCGTATAGTAACCTACTAAAAGACGGTCTCCTACAATCAACGGTCTTTGGAGACATAACCATACCACGAGACCGTCGATATTTATGAAACTACTAATCCACGGTCTCTCTCCATTGACGGTCTTTGACAGTCTTTAGAATATATACAATTGTGCGTAAACTAACACATTTTTATAGATTTTTAAATTAAAAAAATCGACATTATACTACTACTTATAATAATAATATAGAGAGAGTTCATGTAACATAAAATCTTAGACCTTAAACAAGAAAAAAAAAAGAAAACGGAAAAGAATAAAGAGAGAAAAAAAGATAGTTTTGCTTATTGACCGGCTAACTTAATTAATAACTATATAATATCCATTAAATTCGTGTATAATCACGAGACCGTCGATTTGTGTAGTAACCTACTAATCGACGGTCTCCACGAGGCCGTCGATATTTATCAAACTACTGTAGACTATAATCGACGGTCTCCCTGTTGACGGTCTTCGACGGTCTTAGACAATTGTGTGCAAACTTACAAATTAACATTTTTTCTGTTTAAATTATTCTGACTATACTATTATTACTTATACAAATGATAATATTATCGATGAAGTTAATATTAAAAAAATACAATTAAAAAACACTCATAAATACAAAAAGGTGAAATCTGGAAAAATAACAATGATCTATCAATTAATTGACAGTCATTAAAAAAATCATATTAATTATATTATATCCTTTTTTAAAGGAATATCGTATTTGCTTTTTTTTACAAATCACCAAAAAAATTGAAACAAATAAACTATCGTCTTAGAGAAAATGCTTATTGGCTGGCTACATAAATTAATAACACGAGACCGTCGATTCGTATAATTACATACTAATCGACGGTCTCCTACAATCAACGGTCTTTGGAGACATAACCATACCACGAGACCGTCTATATTTATAATACTACTAATCGACGGTCTCTCTCAATTGACGGTTTTCAGGGGTCTTTAGAATATATACAATTGTGCGTAAACTAACACATTTTTATAGATTTTTAAATTAAAAATATCGAGATTATACTACTACTACTACTAATAATATAGAAGGAGTTCATGTAACATAAAATCTGAGACCTTAAACAAGAAAATAAAAAAAAAATTTAAAAAAAATGAAAAGAAAAAAAAGAGAGAAAAAAAAGATAGTTTTGCTTACTGACCGGCTAAATTAATTAATAACTATATAATATCCATTAAATTCATGTATAATCACGAGACCGTCGATTTGTGTAGTAAGCCTCCACGAGGCCGTCAATATTTATCAAACTACTGTAGACTATAATTGACGGTCTCTCCCTGTTGACGGTCTTCGACGGTCTTAGACAATTGTGTGCACACTTACAAATTAATATTTTTTCTGTTTAAATTATTCTGACTATACTATTATTACTTATACAAATGATAATATTATCGATGAAGTTGATATTAAAAAAAATACAAATAAAAACCACTCATAAATACAAAAAGGAGAAATCTGGAAAAATAACAATGATCTATCGATTAATTGACAGTCATCAAAAAATCATATTAATTGTATTATATCCTTTTTTTAGGAATATCTTACTTTCTTTTTTTACAAATCATCAAAAAAGTTTGACACAAAAAAACTATCGTCTTAGAAAAAATGCTTATTGGCTGGCAACATAGATTAACACGAGACCGTCGATTCGTATAGTAACCTACTAATCGACGGTCTCCTACAATCAACGGTCTATAAACTACAAAACGACGGTCTCATACCATTGACGGTCTTCGACGGTCTTTAGAATATATACAAATGTGCATAAACTCACAAATTTATGTATGTATTTTTTAAGCTAAAACATCGAAATTATATTACTGCTACTAATTACTACTATTCCTTATGATATAAATAAAAATATTAGACATTGATATTTTCTAATAAATTTAATAGCATTTTTATATTCCAATATATTTCATTGTCTTAAAAAAAATAAATAAAAAAAATAATAAAATAAAATAATGGCATGTTAATTATGTTTTTTTCTTATTCATTTTTAAATCGTATTTGTTATTTTACAAATTTTAAAAAATACTGAAATCAATAAATCATTATCTTAGAGAATTTGCTTATTGACCGGCTAAATTAATTAATAACTATGTAATAACCATCTAATTAATGTATAATCACGAGACAGTCGATTTGTATAGTAACCTGCTAATCAACCGTCTACTACAATCGACGGCCTTTGTAGACATAAAAATATACCATGAGACCGTCTTTATCTATAAACTACAAATCGACGGTCTCTTCCCATTGACGGTCTTCGACGGTCTTTAGAATATATGCAAATATGCATAAACTCACAAATTTATATTTATACTACTACTACTACTACTACTACTACTACTACTACTACTACTACTAACTACTACTAAAAATAATTATATAGATCTAAATAAAAATATAAGACCTTGATATTTATTAATAAATTCAATAACATTTTTATATTTCAATATATTTCATTGTTAATTTGTTTATCTAATTTGCTGCATAACAATATCTTATTTCCCCATATTTTTTATATTTTTCCCTTTTTTATCTAATCATTTCTTTCCCCATTAATACCCTTAAATATTGACATAAATAAAGTATCGTCGTAAAAGAAAAATGTTAATTGACCTATTATTAATTATTTCTAAATCATTCTTATCAATTCATCGCGAGACCGTCGATTTGTGTGATAACCTACTAATCGACGGTCTCTTACAATAGACTGTCTTCGACGGTCTTTGGAGACGGTCAAAGACCGTCGATTTTGCGGAGACCGTCGATTAGTATCCCCCCTAAAATCTCTATGAAATGTCTGACATGTATATTTCTCCACTCGATAAAACTGCTGGAGGCAGATTTAATTGTGTAATCTGACGTAATTAGCACACCTCTGAAGCGTGGTCATAGCGACATTTGGAATTCACACTTGGAAATCCACATCGCTAAAAGACCCTGATATGGATGAAGCAGATGATAAAAAGCAAGCTAATTGATAATCAAGTTACCTCAAACGTATAATTGTGTCTTATTTACAATATCCCCTGTACGTTTTGTTTGCTTCACAATATTCCCTAAACGTTCTGTTTGATTTACTAGTTCTCCTATATATCCTGTTTGATTTACTATTTCCCCTATATGTCCTGTTTGATTTACTATTTCCCCTATATGTCCTGTTTGATTTACAATATCCCATATACGTTTGTTATCACCATTACATTTATGATAGTAATATTCATCATTAAAACTGATGTAAATTGATAGAATTTGGATAATTATTATGAATTAAAGAACTTTTCATTTTAATTAATAAATTGCATTTAAAAGTTAGAGTCAGAAACTGTTGAACCTAAAAAAATAATAAAAAAATGTTGTGTTGATGTAAATCAAATGCAACTAGTACTTCATTAAATATCCTCAATACACATTTGTTTATTTTCCATGCCATATACATGTATATTTTATATGCATGTACATATAAAGGTGTACATGTTATTATGTATTGTGTGAAATAAAATTAGAAAAAAAATCCAATGATATAAACTCGATTTGATGATCAAGAGTGTAGGACAAAAGCCCCCCCCCGCCCGGACAAAAGCCCCCCCCCCCATCTAAAAATGACAAGGTGGACAAAAGCCCCCCCCCATGAATTTTCCACATAGGACAAAAGCCCCCCCCCCCCTAAAAATAAAAGGTAGGACAAAATCCCCCCATGGTCCATCACATTTACATTTAGAGTAAATGAATTAATATCTGCCTTTTTTCAATTAATTTGGTTATTTTGTTATATATATCTAATTAACAAATAGAAAACATATATTTGTACATGTATGTTTTTTCAATAAAATTGTTTATTTTGTTCAAAATGAAACCCTTATTTACAACTTTTACATAGAAGTCTTTTGAAATTGATTAAAGATCAAAACTGATACTAGTAATTCCCAGCTATTGTTAGGGTATTCTAATTACGAGCTTGATTACTAGAGAACAATTTATCAATAAAGTGCGCTTTATTTCATACATGTCCTCTATATCTTCATGTTTGTAATATTTTTAAAGTTACATGTTTGTAGTAAAGTTGTGTTTTTATGTGTTCAAAAATAGGTATGGACATCAAATGTAGAAATGTAGGTGACATAGTGCTAATGATTAAAGTGACTACTCTTCTGACACTTGTTGTGTATATGAAAAGCTATGAATTCAGTATCACATGCATGCATTATTTCATCTGTTATCATAGTATTACTTTGTTATCACTTCAATATATACATTATTAATAATCATTAAAACAAATTCTTTTCATTTTTATTATTTCATTTACACTATATGTAAATTTGATGGGGGGGGGGCTTTAATGTCCTACCTTTACTTTTTATGGGGGGGGGGGGCTTTTGTCCTATGTGGAAAATTCATGGGGGGGGGGCTTTTGTCCGTATCACGATGATTACTTCTCCCTAAATTTCTCATTATTTTTCCTGAAGGGAGAAGTCACTTCTCCCTAAATTTTCAGTCCAAGGTAGTCCCTGCACTACATACTCTCCCCCTGTTGGGCAAACATTGTCCCCAGGACTATTATTTAAACATACTTGGTAGAGGTAAACTAGACTATGTTTAGCTTTTCAAGGTCTTCAGCGTACCGTTGCCGCATCAGATGAAAAACAAGAAATATTAAAAAGCGGCTTATAAAGTTTTGGAAGCCAGAACTAGACTATGTTTAATGCAAAGTACCTTAGCCTTAGTCTTGATTGATTTAAGAAAGATGACTTTTTAATCATGAAAAAAAATTGCCCCCCCCCCTTGCCACTAGGACTTAGCTTTAGACTTTACGCGTTTAGAGAATCAGATAATTTTTATATACTCAGTATACATTATACAGTATGGAAATGCTAATGCCCCACCCCCATACCTGGTCAATTAAGACCCCCAAGTCTATACTCGGGTATAAACTTGGTAGCTTCACTCATGCCGAATATCAAATTTAAACCTTTAATTTATGGTTTAAAGGGAACTGGTTGACAGGTCAGCATCTAATGTTAGTAAAGGGGACACTTAATTAATCAATAATTTAAAGAGTCTTAATGCAATAAATGTTACAAAAAGACAAAAATCTAACTAGAACAATATTTCCCAAAAAAACATAAAAGAAAAACAATCTTAATTTTTTTAAATTAATAAAATGTATAGGAGATAATACAGGGTTAATTAATAACCTGTGTTCACCTATGTATATATAGCCTATGTTTAAAAAGTACTTTATTTTGATTAAAAAAAATCTATTTCGGGAACAAAAATATTCATGGTAAAAATATTAATTAAAAAGTTGATTTATTTATATCAAATATATTTTTAAGTAAAAGTAAATAGATCTATAAGATTATTGTTTACTGTTAATTCTTACATATGAAAATAAAAATTTAAAAAAACAAAAAACATTCAATATAAAATCATCACTCACCTTTGAAATATTTCCATATCCTAATCCAACTTTTATATCCATTAATTCCGTAAAAAATTCCTTGAATATTTCTATTAATTAAATGTTTTTATTTATAAACAATTGTCACTTAAATTATTAATTGAAAACGAAAGTACATGTGTCCTAGTTAAAGTTTGAAGAGCCGCCATTTTGTTTCTAAGTGTCCATAATTAAATTGTTTTTATTAATTAAAATCATTTAAGTAATGTCTTCAATTTATTTCACAATGTTTTTCCTTGTCTATTCTTTGCTTGTTTTTATTGTTTTGAACTCAAATGGCAGCAACAAGTACTTTTCTTGGCGCTCTTCTTGTATCACATGAAAAGTTGGTGATCTCCGAATATTTTCTCTAACACGGTCATATTCTGTTTCCGGTTCAATGTCTGTCATCTCTACTGTAACTGCCTGTGGCAGATTTTCCAGCACGGTAATAAAGTTCTGTAAACTTCTTGCAGACATTTCTATACGCACCAACACCACACGTTCAATATTCATCATGTCACGTGACAGTAACAATGAACTTTCATCTAGATTGATGTCCCACAACGTAACATTAACTAATGACGGTGTTGATATATTTAATTGTAGCCTCCCAGGTAACTCCCGCAAGTCTAACTTTGATAGAGTTGAATGTTGGGACAAGTCCAAGTTCCATCTCTTACAATCATGGCCGCATTGTTCTTTACTGTTTATCTTGTACAATGTTAACTTTTTCATTGATTTTTGACCGGAGATAAAATTGAAAATTGTTTCCAGTATTTTGTGAGATATAGTGAAGCTGATAATACATAAATATTGTAAGTTTTGACATCGCGCCATATTTTCACTAAGAGTTTCTTCATCATTTGTCCAATTATCATACCACAAAGTAACGTACTGTAAACTGGGAAACAATATCCGACTTATTTTAGCCTCCTTCTTCCTGTCACCACAATAGTAAAGTTTCTGTATATGACTGAGATCTGTGAGAGAGAATAAATCTATAATTTCACGTAAACTGCTGGAAGTAATGTTGATGTTTATATAAAGTGATTTTATGTTGGTTTTATTTTGTTTTAATAAACGTTGTAACTGCTTACTGTGCACCTCGTTGTCCCCTTCAATGAAGAAATCTTGTAAACAAAATTGAATATTTTCACTTTCATGCATTTCTTGTAAACACGACATGAACATTTTCTGTATGTTATACAATGGATTATTGTAAAATTTGCTATCTGTCCTAGTTCTAATGTCGCGTGTTTTCTCGTCTTCATTTATAACAGACATCAAATCATTTGATATTGCACACATCCGGTCAGCATTCATTGTACTTATAAATTCACAAATTTTTGACATGTCCAGAATGTCTTGAACATTTTTACATTTTTCTGCAACAGTTTTCTGCGTTTCACTTTGAGAACTTATAAATATGGCGGCAAAGAATTCTTGCACTGTTTTGTGGGAAAATGATACTTTGATAATTTCTTTGATTAAAGTTTTACTTCTACTTTCTGACAGTATTCCTGAGAGAAGACTTAATTTCATGTCGTCTGCTTTGAGATATTTTTCAGCAACTGTTCTATCAAATACAAGCGTGTTTTCTCTATTTTCCTTAAATAATGTTTGGTAAGCTAGTTCTGCTAATGATGTTATAAGACTGTAAAAATGTGTACAAAATTCATGACTTTTGAAGTATTCTGGAATTTCAGTGGCAGACGATTCACGAGATGGTTGAACTTCCGGGTGTTTCTTTGAAGTTCTCGATAATAGAAATTCAATGATATTGGTGTAAATTTCATGTTTTGAATTTCCTATTGGAATGTTGTTACACCATAGGCAAACTATATACATTAGGAGGAGTGGAATCACTTGCATGTGTTCTAGGTGACGGTCACGTATCACTTTATTAAAGTCCTGTGTTTTACTCTTCAATAACATATCGTTATGGACACCGGTCATTTTCCTTATAGCATTTTCTTCTAGTTGCCGCGTAGAATCTGCACTTAATTGAACCAATTCTACTTTTTTGTTTATTTGACTTGTTTTGAGATTTGAAACTCCGAGCTTCCACGGTCGGGTTGTCGTAAGGATAACACAATTATCAGGTACGTACCGATGTGGGATTTTTTCTGTTACTTCGCCACAACTATTATCAGGGTGTGTCCATTCGTCAAGACCGTCCAATATAATCAAACATTTTTCTCTACGTAAAACTTCATCTAGTGATGCAGAGGAACGAAGTTTCTTGGTAATTTGTTGTTCGATCATATCGTCAATGTTACAAACAGAGGTACAGTCTCTTAATAAAACCAAAAATAAGAACTTAAAGTCAAATAACGTCTTTAACTCGTCGTCCTTAAAACAAGGGTAGTTTTCATCACGACAATGAGCTTGGCACCACGTGATTGCAAGATATTTTGAGAAAGCAGTTTTTCCAAAGCCTGCATCAGCTGATAGATAAATTGCTTGTTGATCAGCACTTCCGGTTGAAAACAGGTCTTTCAAAGACTTGATCGGAGTTCTTTCCTCTTCATGACAAGTTAGGGACTTCTGTTTTACGGCGACTATATCTGGCATCACATAGAACCCAATTAGAGGTGTCTCTATTTCTTCAAGAAGCGGTGAGAGAGGTATTGAACTACACCTTTTTCTGTAGAATTTAATCAGGTCGCCTTGAAATTCTGAAAAGAGAGCAGAAAAAAACGTTAATCAGTGACAATCTTTCTATATAAGATATAAAATGCTGAGGTGTTTAATAAATTTAATTTTGCATGGTTTGGATCAGATAATGCATACGGCGAATAAGAAGTAGATATATATTTATTACATGCTTTATATAGATATATGTAACACTATATTCAGATGATATGTTTAACTTTAAAAATGCATAACTGCAGCTAAAATTTGTTTTAATAATTGCATAAATTCATATACAAAACGATTTTTTCCATCGTTATATTTAATAAATTGTATGCTTGAAAATAAACATTTTCCTTCTTCATGAATGTAATAAAAACATACGAAATATATTTGATAATGTAAATGTATAACATCAAAATGGCAATGATTATCCGTATTATGCACATAACAACTGTATATCTGAGGCACCATAGTTTGGGAATGGACACATTTTCACAAATTCTGGGGAAGGGTGGGGGCAGGAAGGTGGGGGAAGTTACAGTTTTGGGACTTTAAAGTTAATGTCTCAGTAGTGTGATCTATTTTTTCGGAAAGTTGATAATCTAATAGTCAAACCTAATATATACTTGACATACTGACTAGTTTATTAAATGCTAGTGAAAAAAAGACTGATTTAAAATATTTTATATGCAGGTCAAATAAAATTGTATGTGTCGATCACATATTTGATAATTTAAGTTTTGATACAAAACTATTATTTATTCTGGTCTGGACCCTAAGAGTTTAAGGGGTGGGAGTGGACAAGCTGAATAAGAACAGATTTCTCCTATAGTTCATTGCATGAACAGACACCAAGAACGATTTATGTTTCACCTGTTTTAACAGTTTTAAAATCATAAATTTTACATTAAAAAATATGTAAACAAATCGTTATCATGGACGGGGAAATAAGAAGGGGCAAATTATTACTCGAAACAGGAAGTAATTTCTCCTGATTTCTCCATCATGAATTCCTCGGCTATTATTCATAATAACCTCAGATTGTTTGATTTTATTAAATTGTAAGCTGCGTACTGATTATACAGTAAATGCACACATAATATAGATCTTTAATAGATTTTCGGCAACGCTCGTAAGGTGTTCCCTATAAAATGTGTTTAAATTTATTTGTTTCTGTAAAATATTTAAACTGAGCGTCTTAACGCAATAGGGACAACTACTAGCTTGTTTGTAAAGAATACTACAAAAATAAAGAAAGAGAAAAATATGACAACAGTTATCCTCTGACTATTAAAGACTCGTATAAAAGGCAATCACTTCACCGGATGTGATAACAATATATATTCTTATTAAGCTAGTGTAACTTTTCAAAACAATATTTATAGATTCCATATTATTAACCTTAAACTACACGCATATAACCGAAGTTGGATCGAATATTTGAATTAGTGTAATAATGTGTTCCTTTTTGACAACAGGTAAATAAAATCTAACTATTAAAGTATATCTACCAATTTGTTTTAGATGTAAAACACATGTTGTACTCTTTGATTGAGTTGTTATTAAAATTGGTTATTGAATATTTCCATATTTTAAAACACATCATCTATCATTCTTGACGAAACCACAGCTGTTTATTATTATATGGGACAAGAAGAAACACATTATCGTTAACAAGTAAGATCTGTACGATACTGAAGGCCCCGAGGCTGACAGTATGTCAGTTAGCTATAAATTTGGCATACGGAAATTCTAGCTTTTTAAAGCCGTCCGATTAGTTCAATAGATTAGAGCGTTGAACAATAAATCGGGCGACCCGGGTTCGATTCCCGGACGGCGCAGCCACTTTCGTTATGATTGATCATGAAATCCTTCTACGGTCATTCGCACTGTACCTCGGCTCTGGCACTTACAGAAGTTTCAATTCCTTGCGAAAGTGAAGGCAACTAGTACTGGTAAAGTGCTTGACAGCCTACCAAGGAACGATGTGGTGGTTGAATAGTGCTCTGGTGAATTCAGTGTGGCTTACTGTCGTGACCAGGAGTGAAAACTACCAAAAACCACCACCTCTAGCTTTTACAAAGTACAAAGTAACCCCCCTCTCGTATTCAAATTACTTTCCTTCTACCTTCTACTAAAGCAAAAATTAGATTTTTACTTCTTTTCAGAAAACGCCTTTCAAATACAAATACAGATAAGAGATGTTTTAAATTATTATATACTATTAAATAAAATGTTGTTAAATATTGACCAAAAAAATGCGTATTTTCATTGTCAGTATTTTCACTGTAAAAATGTATTTTCACTGCAGTGAAACATATTTCCCGTATTTTCACTTTCTTTTAAATTCATCCAATACACCAACTTTAAGGATGAGTCTTAAAATTGTAATGTCAAAAAAAATAAAGAAAAAAGTATACAAAAAAAACACAAAAATCAACAGAAAATTCAAGTTTTTGTTCTATAACTAGATTTTTTAATCTTGTGGTATGAAAGTTATATTTTTACTCGTGGCTACCGCCACTCATGAAATATTTATTTTCATACCACCCAATGAAAATAAAATCTGTATTCATAGAAAAACTTTAAATACCCTCTATATAATAGCGTAAACAAGCTAAATGAATTCAAATGCAGTATATTGAAAAATGTACTAAAACTGAAGAAAAAATGAATTGTCGTCTGCTATCACTTCCAGTAGAAAAATAAAGACTGTAAAGACTTTTTTGAAACAATTTAAAGTGAACAATTCAAATTTCAATAAACAAAAATCTTACCGTGGTTACCACTGATATTAAATGATTTGAATGTAAAGCAGAAAAAGCAAAAAAAGAAAAACAATTTTAAATGTGCCATCACTGGTGAATTTATGCAGACTACTGAAACAAACATACATATCTATAAATAGAAATTGATTTTTTCTTGACAGTGCCAACAAAGGAAGGATCCATAATTTTAAGGTAAGACGGTGCGCAGGAACACAGTGGTGAAAATGGTGCATTCTCGAGGAAAGGGTCCGGGTTTTTTTACACACAAAATCCACAGACGCTTGGGATAAAAATGGTTTTCCATGGTATACCAAGTCTTGAGACTTGATCGTATCCGGTATTTTTTTCATATATGTAAAAATTGTTTGAAAACCATGTTTATCGTTGTTATAGATGTCCAATTCGTGTTTAAATATTAAAATAGTTTTGGTAGAGTGTTTACAGGGGCGTATCACGTTAGGGGCAGGATCTGACCCCAAAGCATCTGTGACAAAATCTGTTTCAGTTGCGGCAGACAATTTTATTTCACGAACACTCACACGCATGCGCGCACACACCACGTGAGCGCGCGCGCACACACACACGCACACATCACACAATCTCATTTTGCTGATGTTGAAATTCTCAGTTTAGGAACCCAAAACATATCTTGAAACAGAGCCGTAGTAGGGTCCGGGTGTGGGGGAGGGAGGGGGGCTGGATGAAACCTTCACAAGGTGCAGGATTTTCATCACTTGAAGATGTTTTCATTATGCCGTTTCATGTCAGTTTACAGTGCTTAAATTTACTTCCTAAGCATTATTTATATGTTGCATGCCATTAAAATTAGTTATATTCAAAGGGGTAGATGCACAGCATAAGTTATTACGTACATTGGTTTACAAACTAAAGCATTGTACAAATACTTTTATTAAATAACATATTTTATTATTATTATTATTAAACAGTCTTTGAAAATGAAAAAATACTTATCCACACACATTCAAATTATAACAATAATTGTGCATTTATGTGCCTCCATCTTCAATATTACTCCCTTCTTTTCGGTTTTTTTTTATTCAATGTCATTATGTTGACTGTCCAGCTATACTGTTAAAGGTACTCCACTGAGATTTAAAAGCCTCAAACATAACATTTGAATTTCTTACATAAATGAGCTGGGGCTCTTTAAACAGAAATATATGCAAAGATGATTAAGAAATATACTTTGAAATAGATTGAAAATTGTATTTTTATGCTTTTCTTAGCCAGATTTGAGTGAAAAGCGTTAAAACGCTTTTCATTTCCGGTCATTTTCTAAGAATGTGAATAATTATTCTGGAAAAACGAAGTGCACGAATGTCAAAAACCCAGTGGAGTCCCTTTAAAGGAATGTGTCCTTTTGTTTCAGGTACAAATGGATACCTGAATAGAACCACACACAGACGTCCCATAGAATGCTGCCAAAATGCATGAAAGAATCCAGTCATTTGCAAAATTCGAACCCAAAGCTGTGAGGACCGGTCAAACACGGGCAACACGTGATAATCACACATTCATGTCTATATTCATGCAAAAAAAAATATTCCCGAACTATATTTTGTCTTTAATACTTTAAACTTAGTTCAATAATCTTTTGTAATAATTTCGTAAACATATTTCTTATTTCTTTTACTAGTACATAACGGCGCTGCTGTTATTACCAACCAACTGGCTTGGATTTGTTTAAAATCTGATTAGGTCATTTTTCCGGTTAGGCATTTGTGAGCACACCTTCCCCTGGACGGCCTTGTTTAAGACTTGAACCACACGCGCTGTACATGAAAAATACATAGACAGGAACAACAAGGAAATACCACAAGAGAAAATACTTTGGAAACTCGATACTGTCTTTCATTTAAGAAAGATGCAAAGTCGCATACCATAAGCAATTCAGTAATTATCAAGCCTGTATACATATATAAAAGAGAGGAGATCGAGTTTTTCAGTAATCGGCTTTTTTACCTCGGCATATTATAGGACAAAGGGAGTTAAGATTTTTTTTAGAAATAATTAATTTTTATGATTTTATATAATTGTATTATTTAAGATGTTTTTTTATTACAACCGATTTGCGCTCTTTTTATTATGGTCCGAGCTATGCGCTTTATAAGGTCGTAACTGTTACTTACCCTTTAAAATCATTATGTATATGTAATAAAACTATAACATGAGCATATAATGAACTTTATAGAAATGATGAATACTGTAATGTGATCATTGTTTCACATTTATTTGTCGGAGATACTTTTTCTTAGTGTGTTCAAATATTCTTTCATGAATAGCCCAAAGCTTGCTGGCACTTGTTTATGGACTTACACACTTAATGCACTGTGACGTCAATTTGAATAGGAGCAGAAAACCACTTTCGGGTCAACAACCCGGTAGGCCTACTTGTGTCCAATAAAAGAAGGAACAGCATTAGCTCTGATACCATGGTTTATATGTTGGAGACATTTTTACCACAAGGACAGCCTTCCCTAATGTTTCTGCATTTTTGAATATATAGTGGATATTTGTTTAGTTCAGTTTAAGATCGGAATATATTCCACCGAGTGAGCACCAAAAGGTATGTTTCACGAGTGGCGCAGCTACGACTGAAATATGAACTTTTGGTGTTCACAAGGTCAAATATATTTCGATCTTACACTAAACTAAACAAATTTTCTTTTAATTATATGCAAAGAAACGTTTAGAAAAGACATTTAACCTAATACTAAATGAAAATCTCGCCAAATAATAATACAACGTGACGTCATTTACGACATCACGTCATTAAGATGGTTCCCAGTACTGTGCACGCTGGTATTTCACTGAAACAAATTGATAATTTCACTGTTTAAAACAATGAAATAATCAGTTTTATATCAGTGATATATTTCTATAAACCACCGAAAAGCATGATATAATAGATAATAACTTGAGACCGCATGATAATAAGTTGTGGCCAAAAGATAATAATGCATACAACAACATATTATCATGAATTTCATTTGTCACGAAAATGCTTCGATGTTTTGTTCGCAGAAATCGAGATAACTCATTAATATATTCATTTAGTTTCATCGTGCTAGTTACGTCCCCTTGTCTTGTGTCGATGTTACACTGAAACCTTCCAATAACTCTCATTCGCTTTATTACAAAGCTATTTAGACTACTGTAAGTAACTTGCTGATAGAGGCCCGTATTAAGATTCGATACTTACACTCACACTCAATGAGTAAATCCCATAATTATAATTGCCTAACGGTTTTAAAAGACAGTCCTCACCGTATTCAGGTTATAAAGTAAGTGTCATGTGAACTCATGAAAGTTCAGAATCTGTGAGATTAGGAGGGGGCTACCTTGAGGTGTCCTCAATAAAATAATATCACTTAGTTTTTAATATTGATTTTGAATTTATTTCGTCCCATATACATTTAAGTGCATCAAATACGCGAACTGACAGTATTTTAGAAAATAAATGTTGAAGAACAGATACTTAGGAATAGAGATGATCCCATTAATTTGTTTTTCAAAAGGGTGTACCCAGTGTGATACAACTAGTATAAACTATTTAGAGTGTATTTAGCTCCGCGCGATACCAGTACTTATGCCAAAAAGAAATGAATTGATATGATTTCAAATTGGAAAGTTCTTGAATTTCTTTTTATCCCTGAAAATGACTGTAAACAGTTCATGTGTTTGTCAATGTTACCATCGATTAGTCTGGATAATTTGTCGTATGCTTCTAAATATAGGTATATATTATGTGTATAACAGTTAGATACAAGTTATATCACACTGTTTGAATTTTGGGATTGACATAGAATTCCCAATCTATATATTTTTTTTGAAGGTATTTCAAAGGAAAATGACAGAAAAAAAATCTTCATGGCGTCATGAATAACCATGGCATAAATTTAGCGTTGACGTCTGGGTATCTTAATTAAAAAAAAACAATAATCAAAATCCACGTAGCAAAACAATGTTTAGCATGATTTATGTTAAACGAGTATGGTGTTACATTACTGTAACTTTAATAACAGCTGAATAATAATTTACCACTTCAGTCGTTAGGTATTCCATTCCAGCATCGCAATCCAATAATCCAATAGGGTAGTTTTGTTTGTTTTTGTTATTTTTCTTTTTTTTTTTTGGGGGGGGGGGAATTATGTACAAGATCATTGATTTTGATTCAAGAAATTAAAAGGATTTAGAATTATATATTTGCAAATACCAACAACAGTCTTGTTAAAAGGACGTTACGCTCCTTTCTATTTTAATTCTTTAAAAAAATAATTAAAAACTATTTAAAGTTACACTGAACGTGCAGTAATGTGTAGTGATGGTATAAAAATGTAAACAATGTAGTATTTTGACTTCAATATAAAATGATAATGCAATATAATTATACCCTTTGCAAAAGGTTGAAATTTTGAGAAATAAAATTGATAGAATTTCTGAGGCATAATTGGCGGCCTTAAAAATGTCATAAGATGATTAAAAAAGGGAAACATTGTGTATTGCAAAACAAATTCATTGACATAAAAAAAAAACGGATGCTACTTTAAAAAAAAATTAAAGCTATTGAAATGTTTTTGTTTTTTTTTTCAGTTCTAAATGCCTGCCATAAGCCTTTCACTACGTTCTTTAGCTTCTTTTTTTCATCCTGGCTTTCAGGTTTTCCAACATTATTTTGTACGGTGGCACAAAGGTGTCATGTGTGTGTTTTTATTTATCTCGTGGCAGTAACTAAGTCGTGGTCACGAGTTACTAAATCGTGGTCACAAGATAGCTAAGTGGTGTCCACGAGATACTATGTCGTGGCCACGCCTTACTAAGTCGTGGCCACGAGATAGCTAGGTCGTGGCCAAGAGTTACTATATCGTGACCACGAGTTACTAAGCCGTGGCCACGAGATAGCTAAGTCGTGGCCACGAGATAGCTAAGTCGTGGCCACGATATACTATGTCGTGGCCACGAGATACTAAGTCGTGGCCACGAGATAGTTTAGTCGTTGCCACGAGATAAATAACCAATCAGATTACACCAACAAAAAAAACTTTCACAACTTTTAGCTTGGGTGTAAAAAGGAGAACAAAGAAAAGGGAAAGTTATATGTAAGTTATACAAAATACAAATTATTATGATTTTATAAGGAAATCAGCTCTTCCATTTAAAAGGTATGAAGTGAAACAATTAGCTCAAGAATACTCTGATTCCATGTTAATTTCAGATTGTATTGTGATTGAGAAGGACAACTCCAGGCATTATATATGTATACATCAGTCTAAATGTTTCTGTAGGATTTAAATGATAAGAAATTTTTGCCAAGATAAGATCTTAGGCATGAAAATAATAAGTTTAAACATTACAGCAAATGGCAGCTCGACGAAAGAGCGCAAAACGTGACTTTCAAAAAACAAAAAGACTGAGTTAAATTGAATTGTGTTTTTGAATTATTACGCAACTTGTTAAAAAATGATTACGTGACAGTTTTGCTTTAATCAAATTATTTTTGTACAGTACATGCAGTACTTCATAATTTATAGATAGATATATAAGTAAGTGAGTCAGAAGTGTTATGCCGGCTCGCCACGGCGAGCCGGTATTACGATAGGATTTTACTGAGAAACAACCTAAAACTCCGAATCAATCCAAAAATTTAACCGAAGCTTAGCTTCCAGCTTTCTACAAAATTTATCTATCAGGGCTAGGATCCAAAATTATTTAGCCAATCAAATTTGATCTTATATAGCGTCAAAAAACCTTCAATTTTCACGCCATTTTTAAAAAGCAGCAAGTATTGTTTTGAGCGCAAAGATATATTGATGATTAAAATGTTGTTTTTTTTTAATGGATTCTTTTCAGTAAATCATATTTACACTGACTTTTGATAAACAGTCCTGTTTACTCTGTAGTAAGTTTTCGTTTGGTTAATTAACATAAACGACATCTGGTTCTGTGCATTTTTTTCTTTTTCCTTTTTTCCGGTCATTTTATCCTTTCCGGTATTTAGTGTATGTATTTACTGGCCGGGATCCGGGACGCCCGGGATCCGGGATCGTATACGATAATAAGGGAAAAAACTAATAAACTATATTTGTGTTGATTATTGTCGTAATGAAAGGCCATTAAACGTTAAGTTTTTTTATTGTATGTAATGAAAGTTAAATTGATTTAACTTAGGATATAGATATATTTAGAGCTATTTATTAACAAAATCACAATACTTATAATTATATGCCTAATTAATTGGAAAAATCAAAGACTATATTCTTGAATTGGTCAAAATCCCGGGATCCCTATATACGATCCCAGCTTTTCTGAAAACAATATTCTTGAAAACTGTCCAATTCCTTGGATCTCTTAATTTTTTAATATGATTCCGGCTTTTCTGGAAAACTATATTCTTGAACTGGTCAATTTCCGGGATCCTATTTTTTTTAATTTGGATCCCGGCTTTTCTGGCTGAATTGATAGACAACTTGTGTTTACTTTAGGACTTGTATCTGTCACTTATTCCGAATACTAAATAACATTATTACAACTTAACTTCGTATAAAGAGACATTTTTATGAATTCTACTTATCTATTTTTTTTCTGGTCAAGGTCAACAGGCCATATAGTAAATGTGCATAGACATAGGGACTTCATTCTATCTGTTTACATCTTCATATATACTCATATTCTTCTTTGTTAAACTGAGAGAACTGGCTTCCTTAACTTTATATATCACTTTTATTTTGATGTTCGCTGAAGTCTTTTCAGCTAACAGAACTGTCATTTTTACATTTAAACACGCCCCTGGAAAGAAATTACGAAGCGAGTCGCTAGAAGCTTTTTTAAAAGCTAACCTTGTGTATAGTTATAACAAAAGTTTATACGTTTGAAACGGACCGCCGCTTCTGAACACTATAATTTCGGTTTCTGACTGATTAATATTCAGGCCCGTATGAATGAAACAATCTGAAATAGAACTAACTTGTAACTCAATTGCTGTTTACATTGTCAAAATATAATATTGTTTGATTAGTTCATACTGATTATACGGTCAGTGCACAGAATATATTAGTATTTATTATACATGATACTTTGAATAATGTTCTTGATGATATAGATTATGACCCCGATAATAGTTCATGCAGGGCCTCAATAGACTGTAAACATAACAGCCATGGTATAAGATTATTAGATCTTTGTAAATCATCATGTTCACGAATAGTTAACGGTCGTATCGGGGACACTAATCATCATACCTTTATTTCACATAACGGGGCATCTGTTATAGACTATTTATTATGTAATGAACGCAATTTTTCACTGATCAATAATTTTAGTATATTGTCATTCAATGAATGGAGCGATCATGCCCCCTTACAATTGAAAATATCATGCAACAATACACCTGATAAAGATATTATATTTACAGAAATGAAATACAAATGGAATGATGTATATAAACAACAGTTTAGATCAGGAGTCATTGCTAATTTACCATTATTTAATAATACTGTTAATGATTTAGACAATAACAGTCGACAGTCTGTCAATAATGCACTTAATAGTTTTACAGATGTATTGCGAAATGTTAGTGACCCATTATTTTCAAAAACATGTCAGTTTAAAAATGTTCATTGTTTTGAAGAAGAAAGTTGTATTAAGCATTGCTGATTGGTTTGATGTAGAATGTAGGAATGCACGTAATAAGTATTTAGAATCTTTAAGGTTGTTTAATATCTCAAAGACAGATTATTTTAGAATAAAGGTTGTGTGAAAATAAGTCCATTTTATAAAAAGTATTGTTAGAAAAAGAAAAGCTTACATTACCGAAAGAAAAATGTCTGAGATAGAAAATTTAAAGAAAGGTAAACCTAGAGATTTTTTGAAATATTTTAAAAAGAAAATCGAACAATTTTTGGAAAAAAATAATACAATTGAACAATTTAAAGAATATTTTTCTAATATAAGTAAAGACTTATTTGCTTGTTGCAATGAGGAGGCTAATCATTTTTGTCATAATAATGATTTTATGAAGTCAAATGAAATTTTTCCAGAATCAGACCAACCAATTACAGTTTGTGAAATTTTAACTGCTGTAAAATCACTAAAGCGTAACAAAGCGTATGGTAGCGACTGCTTATTAAACGAGTATTTTATTGAAAGTATAGATATTTTATCAGCTCTTATTTGTGATTTATTTAATGGTATTTTAGATTCGGGTTATTTCCCCGAGAAATGGACAGAGGGTATTAATATCCCTTTACATAAAAAAAGGTTGTCACGAATGACGTAAATAATTACAGAGGTATTACTCTTGTTAGTTGTATGTCAAAATTTTTTACTACTGTTATTAATAATCGAATTGAGAAATTTTGTAACGAACATAACACTATTTCGGATGCTCAATTCGGATTCCGTAAAGGAAGGTCTTCTGTAGATGCTATATTTGTACTTATGTCATTAGTTGAAAAATATTAAAATGAAAATAAAAGATTATATGTTATATTTGTTGATATGATGAAGTGTTTTGATTCCATTGATAGAAATTGTTTATGGTTAAAAATGTATAATTTTGGAATACAGGGTAAATTATTGAGAATTGTTCGTGATATGTACCAGAAAATTAAGTCTTGTGTTAAACTTTGTTCAAGTTATTCTGAATATTTCCAATCTGCTGTTGGTCTTCGTCAATGGGAGGTAATGACCCCTCTACTATTTTCAATTTTTGTAGAAGACATCGAATTGTATCTTCAAAACAAACCCGACTCAGGTTTAATACTCGATGATATTGTTTTAATACTTTTACTTTTTGCAGATGATATGGCAATTATAGGCAAAAGCCCTGAGGAAATACAGGAACTATTAGATCTTTTGTATTTATATTGTAGCAATTGTGGCCTTAAAGTAAATACAACAAAAACTAAAATAATGGTATTTAGAAAAAGAGGTCGTATTTTACCAACTGAGCAATGGAACTATAATGGCCGAAATATTGAAGTAGTTAATGATTTTAATTATCTTGGGACAGTTTTTAATTAAACGGGCAATTTTACATTAAATCAGGAATATCTGAGTGGTAAAGCTTTGAAGGCAATGAATGTACTTCTTTGTAAATTGAAAGAATTTGACCTTTCTCCCAGAACATTATGTCAGTTATTTGACTCATTTGTTTCATCGATATTAAATTATTCATGTGAAATCTGGGGATATACTAAGTCTAAAGAGCTAGAAAGAATACATTTAAAATTTTGTAAAAGGTTATTAAGAGTTCAACCTAACACCTGTAATGCTAGTGTATACGGCGAGCTGGGAATATATCCCTTATATATTCATAGGTTTGTAAGGATAATAAAATACTGGTTAAAAATTGTAGAAACTGATAACATAATCCTTAAGACAGTATATAATCAAGCTTTGTATGATAGCAACAATGGTCATAAAAACTGGGTTTCAAATGTAAAAAAGCTTTTGAATGATTATGGATTTTCATATGTTTTTTGATAATGTTAATATTATTGACAAAAAAAATATTTTATTTGAATTTAGAAGTCGCGTTATTGATTCTTTTAAACAGGAATGGTATGCTACCTTAGATAATAGTTCTGTATTGTATATGTACAAAATGTTAAATGTAGTTTTAAGTATGAACTTTATTTGTATATCTTGCCAAGATGTTTTAGATTTTATTTCTGTAGATTAAGAATGAGTACTTTGTCTTTGAGAATACAAACTGGCAGATATTCTAGAAATAGAATTGTTAGAGAGGAAAGGTATTGTTTATGTTGAAATGCCTCAGACATTGAAGATGAATTTCATTTTGTTTGTATATGTCGTTGTTATGCAGAGTTAAGAAAAAAATATTTGAAAATTAAATATAACAGAAATCCATCAGTTTATAAATTTTTACAATTATTGAACTCAAATAGTAAATATGAATTAATTCAGTTATCCAAATTTGATAAAGAAGCACTTGCTTTGAGAAACACATTGTTAAATGTTGAGCGTTAAACATCATTATTGCTCATTCTCCTGTTTGTATGTCTTTACTTTTTTAATTTGTAGTATACATATTTATTATTTCATTTTCTTGTAACTAGATAAATTAAGATTAAGAATTTTGAAAATGTCATACTTGCTATTACCATTATATTGACGTTATGCTTGTAAATATTATTGTATTATAGATGATGTACAATGTACAAATCTTAATAAAGTATCTGTTCTGTTCTGTTCTGATAAATGTTCGGTAAATTCCGTGAGAAAGTGATTAAATTAATCTTGTTACACTGGCCGTTATAGCGAAATAAGGTAAACTACTGGTTTATAATATCTAAATGCCTTACGTGTTGTAAGATCGAGACAGCGTATGTACATTTTTTTCTTGTTCATAACTATTTTCAACATTTTTGAAGTTATGATTGTTCTTTCTGTTTTTGATATGTTTTGCAAGTTTTGGTAAATACTATACTTTTTTAAGAATTAATATTCAAAATTCATTCGGATTAAAATCAATAAATTGTCATTTCATTGCCGTAAAATACAATACAAAATGTGACAATACAATGTTTAATAGGTTTTTTATATCCGTGTAGACAATTTTGCAAACGCTTGACAATTTTCACAAAAATAAACTTAAATATAAAGAAAGAATAAGCCTAAAAAGAAGGGATCCAACCTTGGACCTCTCATACATTAGGTAATCACTTAACCGACTGAGCTATTGCAGATAATAAGAGAACATGAATTAAGCCTGTGGGAGATCTACAAATGTTAGTTATATACTCCTTATTAATTCTCGTACAATAAACGGACAAACCCAATATTTAAGGTGACAACGGAGTCAATTATCACTGAAAATACCTAAAATGAGATTTTTTTGCTAAGAAGATTTATTAACCTTTTCTGAACACATTCGTGATTTAATTTTGGAAGCAGTTAGTCCAAAAAATGTGTTTTTAAACGTTTTAAAACGGTACCTATACTATTTGTATCTGCTATTCGCCTAACCTGTCGATAATCGATAACGCTCCGCCCCCTGTTGAAGCATCAATGAGGGAAATCGTTAGTTCCATATATCCGTGAATTACAGGTCCATACGGGTCCATACTTCTCGTAATGCATGTATCGTACAACTACCGTACATCTTTTATGAATATCTATACATTTAGCCTTTTTTATAAATTAAGAAAGTGTCGGCCAATGTACGTAACAATGTTTTGAACATAAATAATTAAGCATAGCGGAAAATCGCACGACCACGGGGTCGATTAAAAATGTAGTTGCTAAAATATCCATAATGTGTGAAAATAATTTGTCTGTCCCGTTAATCTGATATATATTACATTGAGTTGATAGACTTTTGTACAGATTCAAGGGCTTACTTTACATTCAACCTCGTTTTCTAACAATGTGAAATAAAACAACAACAAAAACAGACAACATTTTTATGTGAACGCCTATATATGACTTGTGGTAAGGTGTCCCTGACAAATTTCTAAACCATTTTAGATTGTCTAAGGATGATTATTTCTCTATAAAAAAAAGATGTTAAAATATATTCTCAGTGAAAATAAATTGTTCGCCAGTAAATCGGACACAGTACTAATAAATCTGGGACAAAGTATGAAATTTATTGTCTATCCCGGTAGAAACTGGATCTCTATACCGTGCATAGATGATATTCAAAATAGAAGTCAAGAAGGCCAGATCATAATGATCGAGAAATACCTTTTATTTCTATTAAAATATGTGAAGCATCATCAATTTGGTGGAAAAATATATAATATCCCGTTCTTATTTGTACATTTACCATGGACTTTAATAGACTGTCAGAAGCTCAGTTTTTTTGTTATTTTATTTTATATTTTAACGGAATTTCATACACGAATACACAGGCAGAGTGACACTGGTATAATACAATAATAATGCTGATGATAATAATAATAAACTTCAAAAAGGAAACAATTTCATTAATACCCCGCTAGCGGTGCGCAAATGCGTTCCATTTCCCCCCACTGAGTGCCTCAAATTTTACCGATAGTCACGTGACATGTGCGACAAATACCAGACAGATCGTAAATCACGTTAAGAATTGAAGAAATTTCGGCTATAAACTGATATTAATCAGCAGCTTTGTAATTGGTCAGATGTCACTGGGTCATAAAATGTTGTTAGAGTATGTTACCACAACTTGTGACCCTCTCTGGTGCGATATTTGTGTATTATGCAATTATTTAGCGTGAATCGTAGGGGTCCGAGAGAGAACAGCCGATTTATGACACTTCTTTTGATGCGGGTCGGACTAACTTTGAATCGAGTTGAGTACTATGATTTATTCATAATTGACAGGTCAATAAATTCATTTTATATCATGAATTTCATTTGTAACGTAAATGGCTCGTTCACATTAAGCGAGATAACTCATTAAAAAATTATTAAATTTCGTCGTACTAGTTATGTCCTCTTGTCTTGTGTCAATGCAACACTGATTTCAATTAGTGATTAAGGCGTCCGCCTATGGATAGGGAGGTCGTAGGTTCGAGTCCTACGGGGTGCGTTAATTAATGAATGAATGTTTCTCATGGAATTTGTTCCGAAATGGCCGCTCCGTGAGCCGCAAGGTGGTCAAATGAATGGTTACCGATTTCTATCCGCCTGGCGCCTGGCATAGTGGTAGGAGTTGGGAGGTACATGGTATGCAAGCAAAAAGTGTCTCATAAGTCAAAAATGACTGGCCCTTACAGTAGGGGTGGCACTATAATAAACAATACCTTTACTTTCTTATATGAACATATTTATACCTCTGAGTGAAAAGCTTAGTGATTGAACAACCCTCTTATGTCTCTGTTTTCCCTATCCTTGAAAATATCATTTTTGAAGCTTCATCGAAAATAAAACAAAAGGAAAACAAATAAAAAAAGAACATACATACAAATATACAACATCATATGTGCACTTTTCATGAAGTGCTATATTTCTTTCAACGGCAAACTATACCATGCAAAGATAACATGTAAGGAACCATAGCCGTTATTTCCCTTGATTTATATTTGTAAACATCACTGTTATCAAAGTAAAAAAATAAATATTTTAAATTAAATTTAACAAAATCGATTTTAATTTTGGTATTGTAATGAACCCAAATATAGCCATTGTCATATCAAAAAATACTTACCGTAATAATTAACATAACGACACAAGTTATATACCGTTATAATAAGGAAATGGTTTAAATTATGTTTTATGCGGGGATTTAAACTTGCGTACTTCAAATAACCCTGATTGTGAAGCTGATGATAATTTTCCTTATCTTGGCGTTTTACCAGATGATTATTCTATTGATAAAAATATTAATCGTTCTTCCCAAGATAAGGATACTTTAAATAGTAACGGTTTATTGTTATTGGATTTATGTAAGCATTGTAGGAACACATTTGTCTCGGAGCACAATTGTCTTACGAAAGGCCGATGCGGTCGAATTTGTCCTACGAGAGACAAATGGGACCTCAAATGTCTACCAAAAAAACTTATTCGTGTGACAAATGGGACCTCAAATGTCTACCCCAAAACATTTTATTCGTGTGACAAATGGGACCTCATATGTCTACCAAAAAACTTATTCGTGTGACAAATGGGACCTCAAATGTCTACCCAAAACACTTATTCGTGTGACAAATGGGACCTCAAATGTCGACCCCAAAATTTTTTATTCGTGTGACAAATGGGACCTAAAATGTCAACCCAAAAAAACTTATTCGTGTTACAAATGGGACCTCAAATGTCTACCCAAAAACTTATTCGTGTGACAAATGGGACTTCAAATGTCTACCAAAAAAACTTATTCGTGTTACAAATGTGACCTCAAATGTCTACACAAAAACTTGTAAGTGTTACAAATGGGACCTCAAATGTCTACCCAAAAAACTTATTCATGTTACAAATGGGACCTCAAATGTCTACCAAAAAAACTTATTCGTGTGACAAATGGGACCTCAAATGTGTACCAAAAAACTTATTCGTGTTACAAATGGGACCACAAATGTCTACAAAAAAAACTTATTCGTGTGACAAATGGGACCTTAAATGTCTACCCAAAAAACTTATTCGTGTGACAAATGGGACCACAAATGTCTACCAAAAAACTTATTCGTGTGACAAATGGAACCTCAAATGTCTACCAAAAAAAACCCAACTTATTCGTGTGACAAATGGGACCTCAAATGTCTACCAAAAAAAAACTTATTCGTGTGACAAATGGGACCTCATATGTCTACCCCAAAAAAACTTATTCGTGTGAGAAATGGGACCTCATATGTCTACCCGAAAAAATCTTATTCGTGTGACAAATGGGACCTCAAATGTCTACCCAAAACACTTATTCGTGTGACAAATGGGACCTCAAATGTCTACCCAAAAACTTATTCGTGTGACAAATGGGACTTCAAATGTCTACCAAAAAAACTTATTCGTGTTACAAATGTGACCTCAAATGTCTACCCAAAAACTTGCTAGTGTTACAAATGGGACCTCAAATGTCTACCCAAAAAACTTATTCATGTTACAAATTGGACCTCAAATGTCTACCAAAAAAACTTATTCGTGTGACAAATGGGACCTCAAATGTGTACCAAAAAAACTTATTCGTGTTACAAATGGGACCACAAATGTCTACCAAAAAAAACTTATTCGTGTGACAAATGGGACCACATATGTCTACCCAAAAAACTTATTCGTGTGACAAATGGAACCTCAAATGTCTACCAAAAAAAAAACCCAACTTATTCGTGTGACAAATGGGACCTCAAATGTCTACCCAAAAAAAACTTATTCGTGTGACAAATGGGACCTCATATGTCTACCAAAAAAAAACTTATTAGTGTGAGAAATGGGACCTCATATGTCTACCCAAAAAAATCTTATTCGTTTGACAAATTGGACCTCAAATGTCTACCCCAAAAAAACTTATTCGTGTGAGAAATGGGACCTCATATGTCTACCCGAAACACTTATTCGTGTGACAAATGGGACCTCAAATGTCTACCCAAAAACTTATTCGTGTGACAAATGGGACTTCAAATGTCTACCAAAAAAACTTATTCGTGTGACAAATGGGACCTCAAATGTGTACCAAAAAAACTTATTCGTGTTACAAATGGGACCACAAATGTCTACCAAAAAAAACTTATTCGTGTGACAAATGGGACCTTAAATGTCTACCCAAAAAACTTATTCGTGTGACAAATGGGACCACATATGTCTACCCAAAAAACTTATTCGTGTGACAAATGGAACCTCAAATGTCTACCAAAAAAAACCCAACTTATTCGTGTGACAAATGGGACCTCAAATGTCTACCCCAAAAAAACTTATTCGTGTGACAAATGGGACCTCATATGTCTACCAAAAAAAAACTTATTCGTGTGAGAAATGGGACCTCATATGTCTTCCCAAAAAAATCTTATTCGTGTAAAAAATTGGACCTCAAATGTCTACCCCAAAAAAACTTATTCGTGTGAAAAATGGGACCTCAAATGTCTACCCAAAAAAAACTTATTCGTGTGACAAATGGGACCTCATATGTCTACCCAAAAAAACTTATTCGTGTGAAAAATGGGACCTCATATGTCTACCCAATAAACTTAATTGTGTGAAAAATGGGACCTCAAATGTCTACCCAAAAAAACTTATTCGTGTGACAAATGGGACCTCAAATGTCTACCCAAAAAAACTTATTCGTGTGACAAATGGGACCTCATATGTCTACCAAAAAAAACTTATTCGTGTGACAAATGGGACCTCATATGTCTACCCAAAAAAACTTATTCGTGTGAAAAATGGGACCTCACATGTCTACCCAATAAACTTATTCGTGTGACAAATGGGACCACATATGTCTACCCAAAAAACTTATTCGTGTGACAAATGGGACCTCATATGTCTACCCCAAAAAAACTTATTCGTGTGACAAATGGGACCTCAAATGTCTACCCAATGTCTGACACGATTATGAAAATGTGATAGTACGATGGTGAAAATGCGATGGTACAATGATGAACCTGCAATTGCATGATGTTGAAAACGCAATTTTATTTTCATCATCGTGTCATAGCATTATTGTGATTTCACCATCATGCGATGGTTGTTTCACCATCATGCTTTCGTATTTTCAACATCATACCTTCGCGCTTGAAATCACCATTGTACGATCGTGCATAACGGTTTCAGGGAGACAAAAATCACGCCCGGCAAACTGTCGCTCCACTTCAAAATTGTGGTGTACGGTAAAACGAGCGAACGGCATTTCCGAGATAGAGCGGAAGGCCGATTTAAACGCCTAATTGTAAGTATTGTAAATGTTTTTGTCTTGTTATTCATTTAAGTTGTATTTTTTCGAAAAAAAGGAAAATGTAGTTCCGTGTAGGATTGATTTAGGCTTCCAATGATCTAAGCTGTTACAAAAAGAAAAGTATATTAAGCCCGGGAGAACTTTTCTCCCTGACGAAGCGAACGACGATTTGTAGAGTATTGAACTTCCCAACCATAAAAATGCCATACCCTTCGGATTTCTTGAAAAAGTGTATTAGTAAATTATCAACCCGTAATAAGAACTTGACCTTCGTGCAAAATAAATTACTCCTGAAGGATTTCTAAAATTTGTAAATCGATATTTTTCTAAAGTAGTGGAGCGAAAGAGCAAGAGATGGAGCAAAAGGTTCGATGTTGAGCGCAAGGCGATATTAATTTTATGTATTGAGATTAGCGTAGTCTGTGATTTTTTATATAAAAAAGCTATAGAAGTTAAAATAAACATGATCAAGTGTTGAGACCGAGATATATATACCTTTTAAAGACAACTAATAAAGTGTGATATCCTTTCAACGACTATAGCGTAATAAATGTAATTGCGAAGGTGTCACCTATGGCTGCCGTGTAGATTCCATTGTTTATGTTCGAAATTTGGATGAGGCCCGACCATTGAATCATACACATGTATGCATGGCATAATACAGGATGCCACTTATTCGAGGTCAATCATGATTTTTCACATGGTAATGTACATTTAAAAACGTGTGTCCGTGCAAATTCGACAAAATCGAATATTTTCAGTTCTACCGCGAACAAATGTTTCCGAGCAGGTACGTGTAACGCGATTGTTCCCGCCAAAATGTTATGTTTTTCGAAAAGTAAGATATTCAAGGTGCAGAACAGAAACAATATTATGCAATGCATGGAACACATTAAATTAAATGAATCACTACTACCGAGTTCAGTTCACAATGACTTTCTGTAATTAATAGCTCTAACGTACCTGCTCAGAGCAAACACAAATAAGCCACGTTGATCAGAGCAAACACACATAAGCCACGTTTTCATGAATTTGTAAGGTGGGGAAACGCTATGAAAATGGTTGACAAGTGTCAGTCGTTATATCGATGTAACACGTGTTCCTGTTATGTTTAAAGATACTTCCTCCCTTATTTAGCATTGTTGTTTAGTTAATTATTTTCCTCTCAAAGTGTAAATATTTTTTTTTTACTTTTATAATCAAACTCTGCAAAAACTAAACAACAATGCTAAATAAGGGAGGAAGTATTTTGAAACATAACTGGAACACGTGTTACATCCTTATAACGACTGACACGATTCCCCACCTTACAAATTCATGAAAACGTGGCTTATTTGTGTTTGCTCTGAACAGGTACGTTAGAGCTATTAAATACAGAAAGTCATTGTGAACTGAAGTCGGTAGTGATTCATTTAATGTAATGTGTTCCATTCATTGCATAATATTGTTTCTGTTCTGCACCTTGAATATCTTACTTTTCGAAAAAAAATAACATTTTGGCGGGAACAATCGCGTTACACGTACCTGCTCGGAAACATTTGTTCTCGGTAGAACTGAAAATATTCGATTTTGTCGTATTTGCACGGACACACTTTTTTAAATGTACATAACCGTGCGAAAAATCATGATTGACCTCGAAAAAGTGGCATCCTGTATTATGCCATGCATACATGTGTATGATTCAATTGTCGGGCCTCATCCAAATTTCGAACATAAATAATGGAATCTACACGGCAGCCATAGGTGACACCTTCACGATTACATTTACTACGCTATAGTCGTTGAAAGGATATTACACTTTATTAGTTGTCTTTAAAATGTATATTTATCTCGGTCTTAACACTTGATCATGTTTATTTTAACTTCTATAGCTTTTATATATAAAAAATCATAGACTACGCTCCTCTCAATACGTCAAAATATCGCCTTGCGCTCAACATCGAACCTTTTGCTCCATCTCTTGCTCTTTCGCTCCATTACTTTCGAAAAATATCGATTTACAAATTTAAGAAATCCTTCGGGTGTAATTTGTTTTGCACGAAGGACAAGTTCTTATTACGGGTTGATAATTTTCTAATACACTTTTTCAAGAAATCCGAAGGGTATGGCATTTCTATGGTTGGGAAGTTCAATATTCTACAAATCGTCGTTTGCTTCGTCAGGGAGAAAAGTTCTCCCGGGCTTAATTTAATTTTCTTTTTGTAACAGCTTAGATCATTGGAAGCCTAAATCAATCCTACACGGAACTACATTTTCCTTTTTTCGAAAAAATACAACTTAAATGAATAACAAGACAAAAACATTAACAATACTTACAATTAGGCGTTTAAATCGGCCTTCCGCTCCATCTCGGAAATGCCGTTCGCTCGTTTTACCGTACACCACAATTTTGAAGTGGAGCGACAGTTTGCCGGGCGTGAAAATGTTACGGATCACTGTAATCGTGCGATATTTGAACGATACAATAAATTATCGTGACTCGTTTCGCATCTCGCTGGAATCTCGTGTCTCGCTTCGAATCTCCACACGTCGACGCGAAAGAGGCAATATACCGCTAAATAGTATTCCCTTTGTATTCTATATAAAACAAATCCTTATCTCATTTTAAAGAGTAATGATGAAACTGATATAAAATGATGAAAGAAAATTAAAGAAAATTTTAGCGTCATATTTGTTACTGCAAAACCCTTTAAGAATTATACTGTCTGTTAAGACGTGAATGAAGAACACCAATAACTAAAATTGAAACTCACTTAACCAAATCGAAATTTCAAAAACCTTCCATGATGAAATTTAAACAGAAAATAGCTTAAATGTTGACGTCTAAAGCCATGCAGTGTAAAAATAACCTGTCAACAAGCCCAGATGGCAGGAATTTTGAGAAGCACATGTACAAAGCGATGCGCTAGAGACAGGAAAAGCGACATTCCGGCAAAACATGGAGTGAGCCGTGAAATTTCGTGGTACGGGATACTTCAACATTGCGGGATCTCGTGTTACAGTATCGTGCCTCGCTTCTGGTCTAGTCGGAATGTCGCGTCTCGCCCGATTCTGCGCTGTCCGGTATTCCATAATTATATTGCATTACCCGGATTCTTTTAGGAACTCAAGCACGTCGTAAGTGCTTTTCAATGGCGGATCTGAAAGCAGCAAATTCTCTAAATATGGCGATTTTTTATGTTTGTGATGAAAACAAAATACGTGTGGGATGGTCATCTCATTTTCTTCCTTAGATCACTTAAGGGACTCCTTGACCGGGTGATTAAAAAAAAACTATTTGCCCCTAACAGCTGTAGGTGTGACACTCACTCGGAGCGTCGAACTATTCATGCGTGGAAGCCAGTCCAGGGTCCAAATGCAAAATACCTATCCGCGTGCGCATGCAATAGTTATCGCTTGCGCATGAAATAACTATTCCTTTTGATAGTAATAGCTATCGTGTTCGCACGTAAAAGTATCGAGTGGCCACGTAAAAGCTTATGCATGCGCAAAGAATAAATAAAGTCCCTTTCATGCCATCGTAGATTCCACCTTCTTGTTGCTTAGAATAATTCCTAAATCATTTGACGCACGACGCGAGAAAACCGGTCTTAATGACACTACAATGAATGTGCACTACAGCGATTTAAATGACGTCACTCTTATTGCGTATACACATGTAAACACGGAAATGTTTTTTATCGTGTGTTATTGTTTTTTAAGTGTACTTTCGTTAGAATTCAGAGGAAAGTTTATATGATGGAGGAGGAGTTAGAAGTAAGTGTCTATAATGTATAATTTATGAAAAACAACAACAAAAATATATCATGCATGTTTATTTATCAGAGCATCGAATTGATAAATATTTACTGTTGGTAATTTAACACTGACGTTTACAGTACTGTACTGTATAAAATCTACACTACAGTACTGTACTTTAAGTATGCTTTGAAATACAGAAGAATAAATTAATCGGCAACATACATCGGTGCCTTTATATAGAATAAATTTACGTTGTTTTGATCTTAATTAAATCAAAGTCTATTGTAGGGTTTTACCAATCGATCTCATATTTTATAGGCAGATCTAAATTTAGGTTAATTTAAGAATAATCTAATCAGTCGCAAGTTAAATTAATACTCTTTTTCATAATTCATTTACAATATGTTTCTATAATTCATTTAGAACATGTAAGCAATAAAATAATATATTATGTCCAAAATATGTTACGTCATCATGGAATAAAAAAGTTTTTTAGATTTAATATTGTCTTTTATTGATTAATTAGCACGCTAAAATATTGCTGAGAGTATAGCTCAGTGGATTATGTTGTGGCCTCACAATCAAACAAATCGAGTTCGTACCCTGTCTCATGCCAATTTTTTTATTTATTTTTTTTTGTTATGCATAGGATCTGAATTCCCTCTACTCGGATTATTTTTGGGAGAACACTTATCAAGTCACAAAACAGATATTTCGAGAGATACTGACTATGATTTTTCAGAAGTGGAAAAATGTGACACTTGCAACGACGGCACTGCGGCACTTCTCGCACAAAAGGTAATAATAGGAAATGAACATTAAATGTAGCAATACACTTATAAATAATTTAAACAAATATCTGCCATGCTTGATTTTTTTCCAAGCGTATTTTGATAAGATCAAATAAGATTTTATAAAACTTTCAGCATCGGAAAGAAACGTGTCACAATTGATAACGATAAAAATCTCGCTGCATATGTGTTTGGGTTCTGGATACAGCATTGTGACACGTAGAATAGGGATATTCTTTTAGTTAATATAGGACTCCTATGCAGAGGTAGACAAAAATAGACAGAGGGGAAGTGACCTAAAACGGTATTATAAATACAGACCACACAGAACAATGACTGGTTGCAAGGATACGGACGGGCATAATTGTATTACCTTTTTAGAATTTTATGGAAGACTGTGGGACAAATGTGCTTCGAGTGTCGTTTCTATTGTGTGTCGAACACATCCGTCTCATTTCCATTTTTTTGCAAATACGAATGTTTACGAGCACATCGGTCACACCTCGTGATAAAAATGTGCTCCGAGACAAATTTGCTCCTACAAAGCAGACTGGTTTACGTATTTTAACGGTAGGGTAGGTGAAGATAAAAATAAAGGTTGTTATACCTGTGTTAGCAAAAGAGGACGCAGTGTCGTTAATTATGTTATATTTTCAAAAAAAACTTGTTTTAGTATGTAAATTGTTTACTTTTTTGTTTGATGAACCTGTTTTAGAAATACACAATGCTCATTGTAATGTACATGATGAACATGTAAATGTAAGATATAAATTGAATACTTACAAGGGTAACAGATTTTCACAAAGTGAAATAGTAACTAAATTAGAAAATTATAATGCAAACATTCTACATGTAGTACCGATATTGATTCATGAGTTAGCAATTTTTCAGATTTTGTTGAAGAAGTTGTTTCCCCTTTATTTAAATGTACTTCGGGTGAAGCTACTCATTCTGGAGAAATTGAAAATAAAGATATGTATAAAAAGTGGTATAATATAGAGCGTTAAAGATATGTATAAAAAGTGGTATAATATAGAGCGTGATACGAAAAGAAGATAATTTTATCAGTCTTTAAACCAATACAGGTTTGAGAAATCAGATGTTAATAGAAAAAATATGGTTACTGCAAGATCGCCCTATAAATCTACACTAAGCAGTGATTCTTTTTTACAAACTCATCAGTGTGGGTCCTAGGACTTGCTTGGCTATAAATCTATGAGTCCCAAAATTTAGCCGACAAATCCAAGTTACAAGGCTTAATATTGCTTTAGTGATATGAAAGGTATTTTTACAATGGAATGAAGAAAAAATGTATTTGATTTCTACATTAATTACAATGCTTCTGATACTGAAATTATTCAAAGTTGTCAAATAATTTTAATAAGTTTATTTCAATTAATTTAGTTTGAGGTTAATCAAAACTTAATTTTCCTTAATATTTTTATGCTTATCTATAGTATATCACATTATTATTTCTTATATGTAGAAGATTTGCAGACCTAAGATATGATTGACATAACTTGAACACAGTTTGGTATTTATTACCAAATTCCTGTCGGACAGGACTCCCTACTCAGAAGAAGTATGCATCCAAAAGATGCACATTATTTGAAACTTTGCATCCACAGCAAATTCAATGAGCTTTGTACTCAGGATGCAGAGGTAAAAAAATCACTGACTAAGGTAAGCGACATATGTTTATGATAAAAAAGAAACATACAGACTAGAAGAAGCCAAATACAAAAATGCAAAATTATATTGGAAAATATTAAAGGATTGTGCAGGGATTAAGAGTAAAGATATTTCAATTGATGTTTTTGAGCAATATTTCAAATCAGTAAATTTTGTATTGTTTGTTTCATTTTACGCCTTTTCCAACAGTATTCCAGTCATATAGGCGGGTAGTTTCCTAACCATCGTTCCTAGAGAGTTACACCAGTACTAGACTACCTTCCTCAGCGCTAAACTACCAAAGCATCTCCTGGGGATCGAACCCACGCCATCTTTTTATTTTACAAAAACTAATTTTCAATTTCTTAATTATAGGGCTTTCGCAAAAAAAATGGAAAAACAAAGATAGTAAAATATGGTGTACAATGTAACACATATATTTGTCACTGACTGCTTCATTATACCTTAGGAAAGTAATAAACCAATCAACATTGAAGTCATTCAAGCATGTTGATAGATAAAGATCCAAAGGCAGGGTCAGTCCGCATAGCTCAACCGGTTAGAGCGCGAGACTTGTAATCTCGACATTGTGGGTTCGATTCCCGGGCTGGCCAACTAAAATTTCTAATCAGTAATCCGGATGAATCTTTAAATCGAGGTCCTGTGTATGAGTGCTTTAACACTTGGCACACTAAAGAACCAGGAGAAGCTTCTGGAATCGGGGCATCTTTTGTATCTGTAAATTGCACTATCCTCTAGAATCTAAATGACTAAAACTCCTATGGAGGACTCGCCCAAATGGGCAACCGGTTGTGAGTATAAATAAACTCAAATACACACACACCCCAGGCAGGAGATTAAATGTTTTGATAAGGGAGTACACTACATCTTATAAAGTTTGAAACTAACAATAATATAAACGTATCTCTAGACCGAGCTGGGTGGGGGTGGCTGCAGCCCTGAAGCCCGAGCCTGAATCCATCAATGCAAGGTAATGTTTCAACCTGTTTCTCTATCAAAACTTCATCGAATTCTCCAAACTAAACAATTTTGTGAAACTTAATATGTCAGGGTTAAGAGCAGTATTTGCTTTTTTCTGCATATTGAATACTTTTTTTGTTAAATTGGCAATAAATTGTACCGATTCTGTTGACATTTGCGGACGATGTTCATATTTACCTGTAAATCAGGCCCAAAAGGCATTTATTGTATCAAAATTGACTATAGACTTCCTTTTACTTGTATGTGAGTGGTCATCAATCAAATTGAACTGCTTTTAGCAAAATTTGCGAAAAACGACATTGCTTTTCTGAACAGAGTCTAGCACAGATATGCACGGGTGTAGATGGAAAACTTTTACCAAGTGTACAGTGTGTTGTAGGTAAACGAATGCTATATTGTCTGCAAAAATAAACTAGATAAAGAACCAGAGCATACGCGTACCTTGATGCATAAATAACGATCGATTCCGGGAGAAAGGTTTGTTAAGTGAAACAGTAAAAATGATAAATAAAATAAGAAACATCATACGAAGAATGAATATCAATGATAGTACACCGTTTCCGTCCTGCACTAGATCACATTTTATGCGTGACTTTGATGAAACATGTAGAACTCAGACTGAATCATTATAGATTAGTAGAACTTTACATTAGAATTCTATAATTTGTCTTAAACAATATCAAATCATGTTCAAGCTATGCATTGTGAAGTAGAGATTAGTTTAATAAGTTTAATGAAATTTTTTGCATATATAATATAATTCATCAAGCGTTTTACATCAACATTATTACACAATATACAAAAGGGTTGGACCAAATGTTTTTGCAACATTATCATGGGCCCTTCTCTGTCAGATAATAGCTGACCTCATTTAACTATAGCGTAAGGTCACACAACATCGTGAAATACTTTTAACGCAACATCGCGAAATACTTTTATCGAAAACGTTGAATATAAATTTAAATGGCAGGGGCGTTGTCAGCTTTTTTTAAACTTGTAGGCCCATAAAAAAGGGCCCGGGGGCTTAGCTTCAAAGGCCAAAAACAAGTTCAGATTAAATATAGCAAATAAGTTTCAAGGAAAATTATCAAAGCAATAATTTTGAACTATGAATTTGATTAGATGCAAACTGAAGACGGTGCATCATGCATATGCCTAAAACACACTTCATCCGACCATACGACTTGAACACACTATCAATCCTACCCACTGTTTTTATTGTATTTTTGGGACTTATTCTTATTAGCTATGTCTCTGAATGGTCTGTCAAATTAAAATCGTTTAACGCAACTCTCAAGTGTCTCAATTCTATGTCGACACATTGCTTATTCAATGTGTCTAAAATGGTTTTATGGAAGACACGTGCTAATTTTTCAAGTGCCTGATCAGTTATCGACCTGTCTTATTCCTTTATATGCTTAATGAAGGCCAATCCGCCCTTTCAGGCTCTGAGAGTACGGACCCCGGATATGTCCCCAGCCATGCCCTTAAATGTTAGGTGACTTATTTGATTTGAGTTCAGTAATTGATTGAATAGTACCAAATAATATGCAATCATTTTTATATTTTAATTGAGATAATGCACGGGAGGCCGATGAGGCAATTATATGCATTACAATCATGCGCTAAATATGTAAGCAGGTGATAGTGGGTCTAATCTAAAGTTATTTGCTAGCCACCTCAACAATATAAAATAGAACAAAAACATATTATAAAATAATATATGAATTTACTATATTTGTTTTGATCCAAACAATGTCTGTGTCTTGTAAGGAAGCAAGTGGCTACCTGGAATTACACATTATTATGCTATAGTATGAATTTAAATAATTATTGAAGTAAACAATCAATATCTTGTGTCAATCCTTGAATCAGAAAGACTGGCAGCTCATAAAAGACTACAAAAATTAAAAAATATGACTGCTAGACACAGTAACATTCTACTTAACCCTGGGCATTAAAGTTCTTCACCCCATACACTAAAATTTGTTTTTCTAGCTAGACTCTGTAGACAAGGAAAGACGGTTTTCGCAAATTGTGCTAAAAGCAGCTCGAGCTGATGGATGACCACTCAAATACAAGTCGAAGGAAGTCTTTTTGTTATATTGAATACGTATTTTGATACAACAAATGCCTTTTGGCCTTGATTTACAGGTAAAATATCAACATCGTCCGCAAATGTCAACGAAAACGGTACAATTTATCGTCAACTTTACAAAAAGTATTCAATATGCTTAAGGGAGAAAATACTGCTCTAAACCCTGACATATTTAGCTTCAAAAGATTGTTTAGATTGGAAAAATTGATGAGGTTATGATGGAGAAATAAGTTGAAAAATTACCTTGGGTGAAGTCGAGGTAAGCCTTTTTATTTTTGTTTTCGGAGTTCTGAGGGGCTATATCCGGTGGACGCTGTACAACAGTTAGTATATCTTGTGTCAGTCGATATGATTGAAAATAATGAATTTCGTTAAGTGAAGAATCGAAATTATTAATTACTTGAATGACTTCTCTATCGAAAGCGGTTATTGTTTTGGACATGAAAAGTTTAACATTATATTTCCGAAATAAGTGTTTGTTTTAGTTCACATCTAGCACTTACGGTCTTAACCAATAGGCAAGACTGTAATAACTTTTTAAAAGAAATATCAAAATTGAAAAAAAACATCGCATCGTCAAAAATCTTGACTGGCTAAGATCTAATCCTGTAAAGGGAGATCACTGCGTGGGAGATTGATCAGGTAGGTTGATATAGTGTCAGAATCGCAATAATAGTTGCAATGGGTTGGGCTTCAAATAGCTCATTAAAACATACCTAAAGTCTTAGTCTTCTGGTTTGTATGTTGTTTATTATATAAATAGGAAATGAACGAAGAGTAAATTAAAAACAAGACAAATAAACATTGTAAAAATACAATTAATATCCTTGTTATATGATACACCTAATCATGTTTAGCAATTATCATTAAGTTAAACAATCAAATAAAAACACTTGCTTTGTTAGTGCATATAATAGTTTAAGGTATATAACTTGCGTTTACAAAAAATAAACAAATTTCTATGTTATTTTTGTACTACTCAAAATTTGCTAAGGGTCACTTTTTCTACAGTGCGCAACTTTTGTGTATTTGTAATAAATGTGAAAATTGATTAAAAGGAATTAAATACATGTATATTAGTTAGGAATTATTTTTCATGAAAATAATGACAATGGAAGTGTTCCTTGATGTGTGCCTGTTGCAGGAAGTGTGTGCTAGACGAAAATCAACATTCTGGAGATCACATAGTAGCAAACATCTTGCAAGTCAGGAAATGGTTGGCGTAGGTTGTTTAATACCGATTATGATTCCGCGGGCCTAGGTTTATCACATATTTTACCGTATGTATGAACCGTATATTTTAATTTGTCAATATTTCGCGCAGTTATTTAGCATAGACTCTGTCAAATTGCTGCAATAGTGCTTGCTTACAAGTGAAATCCTGTGTTATAATAGGTGAAATAAATACTTATGACTGCCAGTATATCACTCATAGTGTAGGAATTACAAAATGTATAGCAGCTCTGCAGAACTTCTTGTAGCCTATGTATTAATTTATGATTGAATTTCCGCAAATTTCTAAATTGACATAGAAATATATAGTTGCTTTTTGTTCCTCATGGCATATTTCACGATTCACGTTCATTAATTTATTGTATTACAATATCAAAAAATAAGACCGCAATAATAACTCTTAGCTGTTTGCGCTGCCGTTGAAAGCCTGATGTCATTTTCTTTACATGCGTCTTTTTTTCAATACTTTATGAGGTAATTAATCATGCTTAAAAACAAGGAAAAACGTTTGTTTGATTTTCGTACAATTTTCATCAGCTAACATAAATGTCACAAAAGGCAATAAATTCAATGAAATTGCACTTCGACTAAGTCCATGATAGTTAACTTGACAGTTGTTGTTACACTGCTGATAGTTTCTTTTTGCTCAATTAACATGTTAAATGTTGTATTGAAACGTACCTGTATTCAGTTTTTACTAGGCTGGGTTCAAGTCTTTGTTTCGGTCAGGAAAATCGACTATATATCAATCAGAAATATTGACGTGATCGTATGAAATAGCGCGTATGTTATGAATAAGCAAAATATCAACGCCTTAATCCCAGGCTAAGATTTTAAATATAAATATGCTTTTTCATCGTAATGTCTCATTTTGAATTTTAAGCATTTGCAACGGAGCATTGTGGTTGTTATTTTATATGTATAAGTAAAACTCTAGAACAATTCTCCTGATAAGCTGAACATAATTGCGCATTTAAAAGTCTCAAACGTATCTGCATACGTCGAATTTAGTTACAAAATTACTCAAGGGGTGGGGACAATAAAATCACATGTACAGAATAAATTGAATCGGTGACCAATATTTTTAGTCATTTCGACTAAGTATACATTTTAAAGGACATTTAAAGATAAAAATAAAACAAATATTACAGGAATTTTTAGATAAGCCGCTTTAAAGCAAAAAAATGCGGCTAAACTGAACGTAAACTTTTACACAAAATTGACAAAACATTTTACGGCGTAAATCGATAAATTTTATATCAGCTTAAAGGAAAAGATAATTTCCGTCGAATGCTGTAGATTTTTAGGTATGTTTACCGCCAATGGCGTTGTGATACCCGTAACAGTTGCCAAGGATACGCAACAACGTCATGTTCAAAACGGGCATTGATGGTCAACTTTGATGTCGTGTGTACAAAAAATGGCCGAAAGTATTTGAATAAAACAACGGAATGTAATCAGAAATATGGTCAACTTTCTGCATGCCAATTTCCAAGACGGTACTTGAAAGTTCGTAAAGTGTTGCGTTCTACCTTAATTACGGCCTGGCATTGCCGCCGCATGCTGCTGATGAGCCTGCAGACCTTGTGATGAGGAGTCTGGGACCATTTCGTTAAGATTGCATGTCTTAGCTTCTGAACTGTTGTTGTTTTGACGTGGCGTGGAGAAATGGCTGTCTGCAGCATATCCCAGGCATGCTCAATTGGAATTAAATCCGGGGACCTCGCTGGCCAGTCAATGCGGACTATAGTTGCCTCCTCAAGATATCGGTTTGTGATGTGGGATCTGTGTGCAAGGGCGTTCTTATCCATAAGAATGAAATCTGGGCCGACTGTGACAGCGTACGTGCATACATGGACGTCTAAGATTTCATTGACGTACCTTACTGCCATCAGTGTGCCGTTTTCACTGATGTGTAGGTCCGTCTTTCTCTGGGCGCTTATTCCCGCCCACATCATGACTGAGCCCCCCAACCCCCACACACACAAACGGTCGTGTTCTGCAACGCATGCTGCAGCTTAGCGTTCATTTGGACTTCTTTAAACCCTAGCCGTCTGTCCGCGAAGTCAAAACATTGACTCATCAGTGAAGAGGAAAGGTGTCCAATCATTTACTGTCCATGTGACATGAGTCTGCGCCCATTGAAAACGCTCTTGAATATGGCGTTGTGTCAGAGGAATGCGTTCGAGAAACGTTGGCGTCTGGCCTGAAGGACAATAAGTCGGTCCAGGGCTTGAGGCGTTGAACGTTCCCGACCTCCGGCGTGGCCCTGCAAGACATTTCCAGTCATTTGGAATCGGTTCCACACCCTTGAAACAACGCTTTCTTTGACATGGGCAACGTGCCTTTGTGAACGGCCATCCTCCAACATTCCAATACCCCTGTTTATCTCATCTTCACTAAGAAGACGTCTAACCTGTTGATTTGCCATAGTTTGAACACAGTTTTACAATAAAACGAGAGAAGTGTTGCTGCTTGTATACGTTATGTGAAAGCACATGGCCATAAAACAACACATTTCTATGGGTATGCTTTTCCACTTGCTTATCATGCAAGGTGTACATGACAAATCGATAACTTAAGTACACAATTACGAGGTCCCCGTTCAGGTGTATCGTTAGCGAAATGATGATAATAGGACTGAAATATGCAATGTCAAAAAGGTGATCCTTAGCAAAATTTGAGTTTTATATATATACTCATATTTACAGATTGTGAGTAACGTTTTAAACGAAATCATTTTAATAACAATACAGAACCCACTTTGCCACCGGTTTCAATGTTAATTTTTGGCTACATGAAACAACGAAACAACGATGATGAAAGGTCGACAGAACGATGGTGAAAACACGAAATTAAGTCGTGCATGTACCACCGTGGTGTCGTTATATCAACTTTTTACCATCGTTTTTTTTCCGTGGTTTTGTCCTTTCGAGTTATGTGTGTCGCAAAGGCCCCTACGGGGGTACTGTTACACGAGGTATCAAGTATTATGATAACTCCATCCTTTGTGTAACATTTCATACACCATGGTATAGAGTGTTCGTGACATAATTAAGCAAGACTTTTGGCTAGGAGTCCGGGTCAGAAAACCTCTCAACGTCCTTTTCAAATTTACTTGATCTTGCCTGAAGTGCGAAATCTGCCATTTTTGTTATTGTTGTTTTTATGATAATCCAGATTTATATTAACTGATATTAATCAAGGTATTCGAATAATCGTAATGATCTATGTAGTTTGTGTATTAAAAACTTTTTAAATAGATAATAACTATTATGATGGCAGTGATGATTTTGAGTTTACTACCAGGAAATCATTAGCGACCGACATTTCCAGCTAAGTTATGTATATATCTCTCTCAGAATACATGTTAACAGGCAATTAACGACAAGCCAAACTATTGGTGAAACCTTCTTTTAATCATATCTGTAAAAGTTGATATTAATCGATAATTTTAGGTAGAGATGTTGTTTAAACACATATATCCACGACAATAACGAATAGACAACTAACAACCGACATGCTTGCAGTCACAAAAGCTCACATCTGAACACTATGCGCGTAAAACAATTGACTTACCACCTCTGTGTTTGATATACTCTGGACTTAACACTGCGGTTTTCTCAAGCCGACTCAATATCTCTGTCGTGTCCTGTCCATTTTCCGCACAAACTATAAGCTTTAATAAGTCAGTCTGCCAGGTCTTTCTCAGACGCTCTTTAAAATCTGTGTAACCATTAGCACCTTTGGATTTTACTTTTCTCAATATCGTCTGATTCTTATCAGTTGGGTCTTTACCCTGTAACAATGTATTTTATCAATAAGATTCACAGTTGTTTTATTTTTATATAAATTTAATGTTGATAACAATTCCAATACGTTCGGTAAGCGTTTAATTTGTGTTTCTACAGTAAGAATAACTATTTTGTTTTAAATCACTTTTTGAAATAGCTTATGCAGAAATGATAATATAATTTTTAAGAATACCATCAATGTGAGGTCCAAGCATTAACTAAGATTAATTCTCGAATGCCTCAGCTTTTACTTTACAATTAACAATTATCATAAAAATTCACCATTGCAACACATTCATAAAATACTGACATTGAAGTCGTCTAAACTGTACTGGCCTTTAAAATATTTCATATCGTACCTGGATATTCTTTCTGTCTGTAACGGTGAGTAATTCAAAGCCTGTTTCACAATCAATAATAGGATCAGGATGCAAATACTTCTTGACTGCCACAAAATTCTTCACTATGGCTTTACGGAAAATCTCATTTTCACAAGACTCTGCCATCTCCAGCTTTCTTAAATATAGAATTATAATTTACCATTTATTAAACAATCTACAATTAACACAGTATGGTTTGCTTGACAACATGTTTAGTGTATTAAAGATAGTTGATTTCTTAAGCGATGCAAATACATATTATACTTATAATAAATAAAATATTGAGAAATATCGTTGAAAGAAAATGCATATTGTCACTTTTCGTATTTTCATTGTAAAACATTGTTTTTTATTTCATCGCCAATCATCAAAACATATTTTCAATATTTTCACTGATGTCTTGCCGAACAACTTTCGGCTAAATTTAGCCAATACACAATATGTAAGGGAAGGTCAATCAAATTTTAATGTTTAAAAAGAGAGAACAAAATGTGGTATGAAAAATATCATATATCACTTATGGCTCATGAAATATTTATTTCGATGAAATAAATCCTGTTTTAATATATTTAAACTAGAAATGTGTCTTCACGCCACGGATGCCCCCGCATGCAGCCAAAATTTCAGATGTTATAATATTTAGTTCCAAATTTGTTTGCACAGATTATTTCTTTTCATGTTTAAGTTCAAAGCCCTTAAAACTTTTCAATGTTAACAGAAACCATTTTTATACAAAGATCAAGACACTGAAACTTATATTATTGAGTGTTAATCTTTTGTAAATTGCATAGAATGCATATTTGTAGCCAAAATAATGGCTACATACATGTCCACATAAGTATGAGTGCTGAAACTGAAAATTCAAAATTTTTCCAACATTCAAGAAAGATAACTTTGTCCAAAATCATTGAACCACGACCTAATTCAACCTTGAACTGCTTATTCGTAAGACGTATCTATATGTCAAATTTGAGTTTAATGTGTACAACCATTGGGAAGATAATGAAAGGAAAATTAAAATGTCTGATTTTTTTCAAAGTTCAAGAGGGATGACTTTGTCAGTGTCACAGGGTGAGAAAAATGTGCAGCCTGACCGGGACTCGAACCCGGGACCCTCGGAATACCGTACCGCGGCTCTACCGACTGAGCTATCCGGCCGCTTACACATCATCTCCCCTAAATAGTTAACAGTTCTGAACCGTGACATACTCCCCTGCTTTATTGAAATTCGTCCTCGAATTTCACAGAGTTACAGAGCAATGTAAATTAAACTCTGAGCTATATCAGTCACGGTCCCCCGTTGGGCGCCAAATGTCACAGGGTGAGAAAAATGTGCAGCCTGACCGGGACTCGAACCCAGGACCCTCGGAATACCGTACCGCGGCTCTACCGACTAAGCTATCCGGCCGCTTACACATCATCTCCCTTAAATAGTGAACAGTTCTGAACCGTGACATCAGCTATCATCAAACCATGACCATATTTGAAACTGACCAATGCATTCTTATGACATATCCATATCTTTAATTTACAGCTGTTGGGGAGATAATGAATGGGAACTGAAAATTTCCTCTCTTTTTCAAAGTTGAAGGGGCATTATTCTGCCAAAAATCATCAAATCATAACCAAATTCGAACTTGACTTGTATTTACTCATGACATATCCGTGTGTGAAGTTTGAGTTGAATGTGTAATACAGTTGGGGAGATAATGAATGGAAACTTAAAATTTCATATTATTTTCAAAGTAAAAGGGGCATTACTCTGCAAAAAATTATCAAACCATGACCAACAAACTAAACGACCTGTATTTTTTTATGACATATCCATATGTCAAGTTTGAGTTAAATGTGTTATACCGTTGGGGGGATTATGAACGGAAACTGGAAATTTCCTATTATTTATTATTATAGTGGTGTTCAACCTAACGTAGTGGCAGTTTTTTGTGAGCACGAGGACAAATTGCTGATTAAAATTATCCAGACAATATTCCTACTGTTTTCCATTGCGAAAAACACAGTGTTAGCTGACATTTTTATGCTTATTGGTATGTTTCATGCAATTAAGAAGTTATAAAAGGAATAGACACTTAAAACAGTTAGTTAGGTACATTTTCACGAGAGAATCTTGTGTCTGCACCGGCGAGATAAGTCGTGCAACCTGTTTTCGCGAGCAGGTCTGGTTGTATATTTTGAAGTATCGTAATGGCGGAGGGCTTTAATAAGGATCTTGCTGACGCCCACTCGTATGTAGACTTAGTAATGAATAACTTTAATGTGCCTACAGCTCCTATTACTCCTGTAAATGGCAGGAAGCGTCATCACAGCGACTCTTATAGTGACCCTCAGGAGTACGGCAGTAAAAAGAAAAGCAAAGTGGAAGAGACTACTCAGGATTCACTGACTCCAAAAGTAAGTTACAAAAATGACGTTTCATGTGATATAATGTCAGCAAGAAGACTATTATATGGCAATACCCCAAAATCAAAGGCAGGTCAGCATATGGCGACCTCTGAATTCGTTCATGAAAGTGACAGTTTTGCTACTCTGTCTAGTCTAGTTGTGAAATTGAATGATAACATAGCTGGCCTAAGTGACAGTCTAAATCAAAGACTCGACCGACTAGAGGACACTCTGGAGGCTAAAATTGTACATAAGATAGCCAGTATATCTGATAAAAGGATTAACGTTGAAATGAATAAGGTAAACAGGATTTTGAGTCAAAGATTCAGTACTTAAAAGATGAGATAGCAACAGACATGGAAATTATTGAAGAAAAAGTCTCCGAACTTAAAGATAGGGTAAATGAAGGTGAAACTTACTGTAATAAGCAATCCCTTAAAATTGTTATTCGAGGGCTGCAGTATCATGATGGTGAAAACGTGAATACAAAGGTAAATAACCTATTAAAGGATGGTGTTTGCCTGCCTAATATAAGGGTCGTCAATGCTATTCGAAAATCAAATGCTTTGGTAGTTTAGCGCGGAGGAAGGTAGTCAAGTACTGGTGTAACTCTCCAGGAACGATGGTTAGGAAACTACCCGCCTATATGACTGAAATACTGTTGGAAAAAGGCGTAAAATGACACAAACAAACAAACAGACTCCAGATCAAAACCAGGGCTAATCATTGCAACCTTCCTGACAGAGGATGATAAAAATAAGGTTCTTAAACATAAAAAGATGTTAAAAAACTCTAATCAATATAAACGTTTTTTTCATAGATAGAGACTCACCGGCAAATGAGAGGACTCAAAATAACAATTTGCGCACTCTTGTCAGGTGTCTACGCGATCAGGGCTATGATATTAAATTTCATGGCAATAAGATCTTTGACAACGCCTCTGAGAACAACCGACATAATTACACAAAACAATCTGACAGTAGTCGCCCGGATGAGTATTCGAAACAGGAAAGTGGTCATTCCAGGAAGAATTCTATTGGACAGGAATTATGATAGGAATTCAAGAAATACTAACAACAGAGATAGAAGTGACTATAGTGGAATAGCCATACAAATTTTAATAACCATATAAAAGAAATGACAGACATGGTTCTTTTTCAGGTAGACAGGACAGTGATTATGCTAGAAGTAATGTGAATAAAAATCGAAGGGAACAGCGTAACAACCGACATTAATTATCAGCAGGTTTCTGGATTGTTCGAGGGTGGTGCAAAGATTCCTCTTCAGATAATTTTACTTTAAGAAACAATTGTATACAATATTTAGATTTAGACATAATAGGTATATCAGAAACACATTTATTGGGTAATGATACTATTGAGCTCCAAAACTTTACATGGTTTGGGCAAAATAGAAAAAATATACACACAAAAGCATGGCATGGCTCAGGTGGAATAGGTTTTTTAATTAAAACTGACTTATTATGTGAATTTTATATTTATTTCAAACAATGCTCATGAAGGTATACTTTGGTTAAAAATGATTCATAGATTTTTTGATTTAACTCTTTGTCCATGTGTATGCTATCTTCTTCCGGAAAATCCAACACGTTGTGTCGATGGTAACTACTTTTATGATTTATTATTGCAAGGAATTTATGATTACAAAAATGTAGGTCTGGTCATGATATGCGGTGATTTTAACAGTAGATGTGGGGATAATGATGATTTCATTGCCGGGGTAGATATGATTCCTAATAGGCAATTAGTTGATTTTAAAAGTAATGCACATGGTGAGCTTTTTAATGCAATTTTTAATTGACTGTAACTTTTGTATGTTAAATGGTCGAAACTATGAGGTAAATGATTATACATCAATATCTTCAAAAGGTTGTTCAGTTGTGGATTATTGTTTAGTAAGTCACGATAATTTAGATTATTTTGAAAAATTTTAATGTTATTCATGTATCAGATTTACTTACTAGACTTAATATTAGTTCATGTTTTGCTACTAATGTACCAGATCATTCTTTATTATGTTGGAGGTTTTGAAAATAAATCCATCTATTGCTGATTGTAAACATGTAAATGATAATGAAAGCAGATATGTAAAATTTGATTTGAAATCAATACCATCTGAATTTATGTTAGATCATGATACATTAGAACAAGTCAATATTTTTATTAATAATATTGAGCAGGGTATGAGAACACAAAGTGATATTGATACAGTGTATGGTGGTTGGTGTGAACTGATCCAAACAAATATGTATAATAAAGTTCCCTATAAAGTTATTAACTCTATGAATTATGCAAAAAAGTTTAAAAATAAGCCTTGGTGGAAATCAAATCTGAATGACCTATGGCTTAACCTATGTGAGGCAGAGGGAAAATGGTTAAAATGTAAAAATAGAGCATTACAAATTGAGTATAAGCACCAATATAGATATTTAAGAAAAGATTTTGATAGAAAAATGCAACGTTGTAAACGATTGTATTGGAATGATACGCAAAATAAATTGTTGAATGAAGTAGACAAAAATGACAACTCATTTTGGAAGAGTATTGGTAAAATTGGAATTAATAATGACCGTAAGAAAGGCATACCAATGCAAGTCGTATTAGATGATGGTAGTATCTCATTTGATGTCAAAACTATTTTGTTAAAATGGAAAGATGATTTTTGCAATCTTTTGAACATTTATAATACTGTTGATGATGAAACAATCCATGTACCAACGGAACATGTATATGTCCAGGAGCTTAATAATTATATAAGCATAAACGAAATTGTTAAAGTTATTGAAAAAGCTAGGTTAAACAAAGCTTCAGGTATTGATCTTATTCCTGTGGAGGTTTTAAAAAATGACACAGCGGCATTGATTCTGCATAGTCTTTTAAGGTATGTTTTGAAACAGGAAAAGTACCCTCAACTTGATCGAAAAATATTATTAATCCAATTCCAAAATCTGGGAATAAAGACAAGCGTCAACCTTTGTCTTATAGAGGTATTTCCCTTGCTTGTACAATGTATAAGTTATATACCAGCATTCTAAATAAACGAATTGTTAATTGGACCAGTAATGTTGATACTTTAGTAGAAGAGCAAAATGGATTTCGAAGAAATCGAAGTACTATTGACCATGTTTCTAGTTTAACTAATATCATTGACACACGCAAGAAATGCAAATTATCCACCTTTTGTGCCTTCATTGATTTTCGAAAAGCATTTGATTCAGTTAATAGAAACGTGCTATGGAAAAAGTTAGAAAATATAGGTATTTCAACAAAAGTGTTAAGTGCTGTAAAATCTCTTTATTGCAATGTCACATCTTGTATCAGGGTAAATAGTTTAACAACTGACTGGTTCCCAGTAAATTCCGGAGTAAGACAAGGATGTTCGCTATCATCTGTATTATTTAATATCTATGTTAATGACTTAGCTTTGTTACTAAAAAATAGTAACAAAGGCATTGCCATTAATGAAGATATTATTTCAATTCTTCTCTATGCCGATGACATTGTATTGATAGCTGAAAATGAAGAAAACCTTCAATGCATGCTGGATTTATTGACTAATTGGTGTACTGTAAATGGTATGTCTATAAATGTTGAAAAAAGTAATGTTATTCATTTTAGAAACCCTTCTATTCCAATATCAAATTTCAAATTTACATGTGGTGAGTCTGCGTTAGAAACTGTTGGAGCTTCTATTTGGGGTACACAATCTTATAGTTGTATTAATAGTATTCATAACAGAGCTATGAGGTATTTCCTAGGCACGGGTAAATACACACCAAATGCTGCTGTATATGGTGAAACAGGTTGGAATCCAAATATTGTTGAGCAATGGAAAGCAGTGGGTAACCACTGGCACAGAACTCTTTGTCTTAGAGAAAGTAGAATGAATAAGAAAATTTTCAACTGGGCTTTTAACAAAAAGGGAAAAAATTGTAAAAACTGGTGCTATATTGTTGAAAACTTTTTATTTTCATTAGGCCTTGATGTTTATCAATATGTTCAATTCCCGTTTAATCGCAAAAGTATGGTTGATGATTTAACTAAAGCTTTGGTTGATGTTCATATCGCTCAGTGGAAAGCGGATATTTCCAGGGAAAACAGTAGCAATCGTTCCGGGAGAAATAAACTTCGTACATACAGGCATTTCAAAAAAGGGTTTGTTGGCTAAATTCCGTTGCGGAGTTGCACCTATCCGTCTTGAAACTGGTCGATATGAACACTTACCCGAACATGAAAGGATATGTCCACTTTGTCTAAATGGTATTGAAAATGAAATGCATGTAATAATGGAATGTTCTATGTATGACAACTTTAGGAAACCATTGTTAGATTATGCCAACTATACTTGTGACTTATTTACTACAATGTCAAAACATTGAACAGTTTATGTACTTATTTGCCCACCAGGACACTCAAATGATAAGATTGCTCGCGAAAACCTGCTGTGAGATTCTTAAATAGAGAAACAACTTGATATATAGTAAGAATACTAATTAAATTGTAACACGCCACTATTGTTTAACTTTACAATAGCACAACTCTAACAAGTTTTTAATGGTTTTATTTGTTAATACAAGTACAATTTAAAGATGTTTATAAGCTAACTGGAAATTATTATTTTTAATGAAGTAATATCTTGTAATTAGGACTAAATACATCATAAGTACAAAATTTTAACTGTTTCATATGGTTTTAAGTAATTAGTATTTTACAAGCTTCATTTTACAATATATATAAATTATTTTTTACAGGCACTCTGAAAAAAACAAAAACATTTTTATCCTTTTAGCCACTTTGTACTTGATTTTAGTAGTAGATTTCTTTTATGTGTGAATGATTGTTTTTTCTCTTATAATTCTTATATAGAATGGCTGTGTACATGTATTATGATATTTTATGATTGTAATATGTTATATGTACATAGATGAGACACAAATAAACAAATATATATTATTTTCAAAGTAAAGGGGGCATAACACTGCAAAAAATCATTAAATCATAACAAAATTCGAACCTGACCTGTATTTTCTTATGACATATCCATATGTCAAATTTGAGTTGAATGTGTGAAACCATTACTAGGATAATGAACGGAAACTGATGATGACGGAATGACAGAATGATGGAAAGACGGAATGACAGAGGGACGGAATGACCGAACAGGGTTACACTATATGTCCCAGCCATTATATGGCGGGGGCATAAAAAATCTTAAAAATAAAAAAATATCCCCTTCATATTTCAATTCTCTAATCCGTATATGATTCGTCCATATATTGTAACGTACTTGTGTCCCCCAGTTTCAGGAACGCTCTGTTCTATGTTTCAATAAACGTCATTAAATCTATTGTATAGATATACTTATCACATTAACCGCGGCGCGAGAGTGTAATAAAGCCATTTAATAAAAGCGATATTAAACTAGTGTAATAACACTTTGATGTGACGTCATTTGCGCTATATTTACACATAGCGTTAAAGCGCGCAAATGTTAGCGTTACACTATAGGCGCGTGGATGAACAATGACTTTTTAACAGTTTACCGTTCTTATCTTATATGTTATAAAAAGAATATTATATATTATATTCGTGTAGATTCAATACTTAACTTATTGAACTCGCTGAATAAAACAATATTTTGCTCGCCAGAGGCTCGCTTAATTTATGATTTTACTCAACTTGTCCGATAAATTTAGTGATAAACCTACACTCATTCAATATCCTCTATTTAGTTTACTTACTTACACAATGTAAAGCATATGGTTTCATTATTAAACAACACTCTGTTACTGATCGTGTTTAAGGATTCATAAAATAAACAGCGCTTTGATATAGTTTAGATTCATTGGACTTACGTTCGTTTTCTTAAAAATTAAGGGTACACAATTAAATTCTTTAATCCGAAATACGCCAGTTTAATTTTTAAAAAGAAGTTACTTAAATGTGATCAAACGCAATCATTTTATTCGACATTTTAGGAGTATTTCAATTGGGCTGTGTATTGGATATTTTCAATTATTTAACATGGTCGCATGCCAAAACCAAAAGGTCGGTTGAAAAGGTGGGTCCGAACGTTCAGTCGTTTTTTATGTTGCCAATCACCTTCTTATGTTACTTAAATAGCTTTATTTTGTTTTACAGAAAGAAAGAAATAGTCTTGATTATAAATTCAATGATTACTATGTTAAATTGTTAAAACAACAACCCGTTAAATATCATTTACATGATGAGCAGAGAAAAATCTAATCTATAATTGTGAGGCGTTTATAAACTTTCAACAAGTTACAGATGTCAGTAATCTCTTAATATAAAAACATATTGCAAAAAGGAAAAAAAGTGCATATACTTTTTTCTATTAAACTTTTGTCTTTTGGAATAATTTCATCCCTTTTTATATTTTATTGGGCTGAAGAGTGGCCTTGGGAAGGGGATGCAATTTATATACCCGACAACTCGCGTTCACCTCTAGTTAAATTCTATTGCTTCTGCTATTTTATGTGTGGTTTTTAATAAAATTTTGACTGTCCTTTGAGCCATTGTTCTAAACTATACACCAATGATACTCAAACATTCTTATCTATTAATAAATAAAACATACAAGCCAACACGGTATTTAATGAAGATATCAAATTTCTTTTTTACTAAACTATAAGTAGTACTTTATAAACATAATGATTTTTAAATTGGTTACTCAGTTTGCGTGGATGTGACCATACAACTTTGATCAATTCAAAATTGATCTTTTTGATAATTTTGTTTAATCGTTTTACTTCATCTGTTCTGTTTGTTAAAAATTGTTAAAAGTTTATATATATATATATACAAATTGAGTGGTTTGTTTGGCGTAAAGAATAATAATATACGATAAATGAACAATCGTAGCATAAGGTAAACGACTAATTATCCGTAATTATCAACAAGATTATTTTCGCCATTTCGTTAAAGAACTACGTGCGAATGGCTACATTACGAGCAAGTTACTACGTGTTTAAACTTTAAACCAAATCTAAATTCATTTATTCATCCGATTATAACATTACGACATTAATATGAGTATAGAAAGGTTATTGGCAATAATGTAATGTGAGTACAGAGCAATAATAGTAACAATTTTCATGTTGTTTTGCTGATTGGTCGTACTTTTCATATTAAATGATTATGATAAGCCTTGTGTCGATTTTTATTGCTGCTTTGGCCGACATGAAACAAACTAAACCATTAATGCTATTGCTTCTGTTGCCGAATAGAAACTAACTATACAATAAAATACAGTTAGTTAATAATTTTACGATGTTATTACTTCAAACATTCTTGATACACTTTTCATCAATATTTAATGCTCGTAACATCTCTTTGAAAATGGCAATGTTTTTGGTAGTTCAAGAACTATATAATGGTACAAACAGACCAGAATAAAAATATTAAGTTTGCTTAAAATAATAGTTACTGTAATGCTTTATATCATTCATATAATGATATAAAGGGAACATCAGACTGTCATTGTTTATTGATATCTTACGTTCGATATAATAAGTTCATGTACACAACTATAATTGTAAGGGTTAACCCTAGACTTAACCCCTTACTATGACTAAGATAATAACATAAATGGCAGCTTGTTTGCTTTGAGAGCTAGACCTCTCCATGCGTCTCGATAAAGAAATATACAGTTGACTAATTTTATTTGGTTATTGTATTCAAGAAAATTGAAATATGAAACATGCGATTCCATTGAATTATTAGCGCATATTTTATTTCCAATTAAGTGTCATACATGTACTTTGAAATCAGAAGTCAAAGGATGATAATATTTGTTTTAGTTGTTCTTTTTTGACTGACTAGCACCGGTACTACATGTTGCTTATTAATGGAAAGTATGCAAAGCTGTATAATTATGTTTAATGTCACAGGGTCAAATATTTCTTGTTGAAAAGAAACAAACTCTGGGCGTAGGTTCGATGTTTTTTTAATGAATCCAAGTAAAAATGGTCTAAAAATATATAATAAAATATTTATACATCTTACAAATACAATACATAGAAAAACAAAATACAATGAAATAACAATATATACACAATCGACGCGGAATAAGAAAATACATAAGAAATACAATCAATATCCTAATATTAATACTATTCTTACCACAGCGTCTGTAATTTATATTTACTTATGTGAATTAAACTATTTCAATATAAATTGAAATAGGTAAAGTAAATGTAGATCTAATGTTAAATAAATTAACTTTAGTTTTACTATGTCTGACTCGTAAGAGATGACTGTAAAGAGTGAGCGGGACAGGAAAAGCAAACAGTGTGCGCAGAAGTAAAGAATATTTAAAAGAACCAATGGATATCTCTCTCACATAGAATCATACATAACAAACACACCAATTGGATAAGTTACAAGAAAGAACGAGTGACCAGTGTTCACGATATTGCACGGGTGAGATCGACAATGTACATCATTGACGGAAATTGTCGATTTTCACCGATTCAATACCGGAAGTTAAACTTATACGATAAAAACTAAACGAAACCGAATAAAAACGAGCGTGCACGATGTTTCCGCTAAAATAAAACTATGGAAAGCCACGGCTGCCATTGCCATATAATTTCAATCTGTGCTATTAATATTTTATAATAAGTGCATACAATGAAATTTGATTCAAAATATTTACATGTAGATGTTTTTGTTTGTTGGTTGTTAGGTTTATCCTTATTTTATTAAGATACACGCCTACGGTGTCTCGAATAGCAACAATTTAGATGGTATACAAAAAAAGAAATTCGAAAACAAAAATCAAAAACCTGTCTTCAAAATTAATATATTTACTATTTATTTAATTATTTATATGTTATGTCAGTCTGTAATTGACCTAGCAGAAGCAAACATTGTAATAATTTATTTAAAGTTTGATATTACCAACCTTGATTACGAAACTTGATACTAATTCCTCCTCTAAATATTCTATAATAATTAGTTCCGCTAACTGTTTTCTTGTTAAGGTCACGTACGATTACTTTTGTGACAAGTTTATTTAAACTTTGATATAATGGCATAGCATTTGCTCATATAAAAGCTATACAATTACCAAAAGGTATTGAATATAGCAATTGTATTGTCCATATTGAATTGTGAAATAAACGTTGAAGATAGCGATCACATGTTGTCTTTTTCAACTATGATAAAATAAAAGAAAGTATGTACGTTTTGTACTATTTTAAATAAAAAACGAAATCTCTGAAGAACGCCCAAGACGGCATAATTGAAAATTCCAAATGTTGCAGTCTCGGTTTGAGTAGACTGTCCATAAACTCTACTGGTAAGTGAAGCCTATCGATTACTTCCACTATGTACCGGTTTTATCAGAATTCAACAATTTAATACAAAATTGTGGAATTTGAAATTTAGAAACACCGGAAGATGTGTTCATACGATAATTATAATCGAACCATCGATATGACACGTTTGTATCATTCGATGAAAAGTGGCGTATGTTTCCAAATTTAAAAAAAAAAGCTCGTGCTCTTAAATTACAATGAATAAGTACAAAATACCCATAACTGAACAAAACGTGAGTAAAATATATGGTGTTTTACAATCATGAAGAACTTGCTTCTAGTGTTCCATTATCTTCGAATTTTGGAAAGGATATAAGCGTTATTGTATTGAAGAATAAATATGACAATATCTATTGAAAAGATCATGTTAAATTAATAGTTTATAAAACTTGAATTGCATGTTAGATGCAGCATTTGTTTTATAAACAGTGACTCTTTAAAACTTATTGATTTAAAGTCCTTGATCATGCATGGCAGGCTATGTATTGGCTACATGTTGCTTATTATTAGCTTTCGAATAATTAGGTATGACAATGATACTTTCATTCTTCAATTATTGTTGCCAGAGACGTAAAAATGTGGTTTACTTGGTAGACCGTTCAGAAATGGCTCTTTGAGATATGATCCATATGGAGTTTTAATTTAAGTTCTGCGATTCTGATATTTTATTTGGTATATACGAGTACATTCATTTTCAAATGACTGATTCTTAGCGCGGCGCATGCATGACAAGATATATCTAGCGAACAGTTAAGAACCTACATTCACAGAGTGAATATGAATTTCGAGGACTCCTTTATATTTTCATTTTTTTAATAAATGTCTAGGGCTGGGGCGAGTATCCGAGTACTCGGATAATCACAAATCAAAGTGAAAAATCGAGTTTGAATATTCGTAAGCCCAGAGATCGTGGATCGCGATCTATTTTTTTTTATACATTCACTGTTTTTCACACACTTAAAATCGAGAAAAGTACGATTTGAGTATAAATTATATGAAGTTTACCTAAATACAATTTGCTGGTTAATGTACCATGATGGTGATGTAATTGGTTTCAAAAAACAAAACATAAATACTCATCCAAAGAATAAAAACATAAACCTTGAATGTTTATATTTCATGTTTAATGTTAAGTATTGTTTTTTTTTTAAATTAAGTTAACATGTTTTTATAACTAATGTACATATTTTTATGGGTGTCTTGATAACAAAAGATTTGTGGTTCGATTTGTGAATCGTAAGTGCTGAATCGTGGTTCGGATCGGATCGTCACTTATCCAACGATCCACACCCCTATAAATGTCCCTCGTTATATTTCAAAGTTTAATTCTTTGTCCTAACAACCTTCCTCTGATAGTCATCGGCAGGAAAGATTACATTTCAACACATATCTTTTTCCAACGTATATAGAACCAGGTCCCTACTTTCTGATTGTCATTTATCTTAACACGCTCCTCTGATGCTATGAAGACGCAAGGCGTTTTAATTTTCAACTGAAATCATCCAACCAGGTCCTGACATGCCATAATCGATACATACATGGGGGGGGGGCAAATAAAGTGAGTAAATATTCATAAAACAATTATTAAAAACATTTATTACAAACTATGTCTATTTTCGCGTGAAATAGTTTGTAATAAATGTTTTTGTCATATTATAGATATTGTCTGGACACATGCCATTTACGTGTTCTTTAATTAGTGGTTATAACTATGTGACTTGTTATATGGTATATAGTTATATACTTAAAATCTTATTGAAGGTAACGGGTTATTTTCATAAGTCTAATAATAAATATTCAGATTGACTGTTAAAATTGATGAGTTTTTAAAGGGAGACACAGGCAAATTTTTCATTTCTTAGTTTTTATTTTTTTATTCATTTTTCTGTAAATGCAATCAAAATGAATATATTAGACAGTCAATGGAACAAAACTTTTCTCCATATAAAGAATAAAATGGTGGTTTCCTTACTTGACCCGCGTGGGTCAGGTTAGAGCGCTATGATTTCGCAATATTTGTCAAAGTGAACTCTGGAAACGTTAAAGAAGTTTTCAAATGAATGACATAGACTTGTTTCAATTATACAATATCCAAAATATCTGTTATTGTAACTTTAGGGGTTTGTTCAAGTCTTCTGACTTGTTTTAAAACTATTCGGTGATTCTATTGGCGTCAAAATTTTGTTCAACATATATAGATATATTTACGTTTCAAAACCAAAATATATAAACTTCAAACAGAAATTCATGCTGAAATTTCAAGAAACGTCATTTTAGCCTGATTTGAGTACATAAGATCATTTTAATATTTTTGTCAATATTTTGCCTGAATATCCCTTTAAAGGAAAATTTCAGAGTTTACTCTGCAAAATGTATATAGTTTCTGACGCATGTTAAATATCGCAGTTATTCTTTTGTGCCTGTTGTGAAAATTTTAGTCAACCATTTTTGTTTGTGTCCTAAAAATCGACAAAATAAAGATCAACAAGACAAAGGCAACGCTCAAAGGACGCAGCAAAATCTATTTAAAAAAAGAATGGAATCAGGGATAGGTGAAGACTCATTGCAATCGTAATTATAGCACATTAATATTCAATGTGTTACATACATTTAAGTAAGGTCTATTTATATTTAAGCTTTACCAGGCCTATAATGATGTTTTCGAAATAAAAAAGATACTCTACTTAAGCAGTAGTACTTTATCCATTGAATAGATATAGAACTGTATATATATACAGTTTCGACTTAACGTCTCTGTTAAACCTATGTATTGATTAAAGGGATAAAACTTCTATTGTTTATACGCGTTTAGATCTATGCTGTCTTTTGTTATATATTGTCTGCTAGCGTGTAATGATATATATTTATATTAAAAAAGTGGCTTCTATATACAGTTAAAGAAAGGACACCTATCTCTCTAGATTAACAACTAAATTGGTACCAAGTTTTGGTAACAAATCTTGTGGTTGTATTTGTTTTGATATTCGTAAGTCAAAAAGAATATAAGATATAAAATTTCATCGCTAGGTTTGAACCAAAAGTCATTTCAGACATGCAGGATTTGATCTACTGTTTGAGTTTGGCATCCGTTCGAACACATCAAGATCCTTCGACATAACTCTGTTCATTTATACTGAGCCTAAACGTATGTGCTTCGATATGTCTATCTTTGGAAACCGAAGTGACCGAAAAAGATGTAAATGATATCCCAATACAGAAAAATGTACACAAAACATGACAACTGTCATTCCATGAAAAAGAGTTTACCTGATTACAAAATGTGACAATACAGTACAAATAAATAACTACATCAGTTGACTTATACAGAAAGATTTATGATATTACATGTATTAGACAAGTTAAAATATATTTCTTACGGTAAAATATCTTCTTTAATACATTTAGTAAACATTGTTTTGAATCAAGTGGTATCAAAATTGTGCACAATGTTCATCTTTTAAATGTTTTCAATTCAAATGTATAAATGAAGTCTCAGTATTGCACTTTGTCATATAAAGCTTATAACTTAATTCTCCTTAAGAAAGTAGTTCAATATATTCCTCCCTTTCTTGAATTTGAATGGTTGTTTGAACGCTATTATATTCGCGGTTCGATAAAAAATATCCGCTTGTCTGTTAGCCAATGAAAATGTAACAATTCATACCTTAGTGCAATACCAAATCAAATTTATTACTTATGAATGAATAAAACGAGTTGTTGAAAGACGAATATCATGTTTCTGTTTGGCTTGTTAAAATCATTCAAATGGTGTATTATTAAATAAATTGATTTTGTAAATATATTGGTGTGTTATCGATCTTCCAACTTAATGTAACATGTTAAGCTTGCTGTCTGACATGTATTAATTGAACATAATTTAATACTTCATTTGATCAAATATATCAATCATGTAAATATTTGATTTTCTTAAAATGGCTTTGTCACGACCTTATATTTAAAAATACACAAAACTTAAAATATTACCTTTTTGCAGACATTGTCGTTTAAATAAAAGTTTTGTTATAATTTAAACATTGAGTGAATAAAGAAATATTTAAAAGAACCTGTTTGCAGGTCGCATATCTATTTATTCATTCATATAATTATCAATCATGTTCTGCCAAATTATACGACTTTATAACAAAAATTATTATTATAATTATAGTTTTTTTTACTATGGTATCTTAACAAAAAAATGAAGAAATATGGATCCAACTTCCATGCATTTATATGCTCAATGGTTACCAACAGTAACATATTAAAATATCTAAGTTTATAATTTCAATTCTGGTCTATGATTCGTATTTGCTGTAATTTATATGACATGTATAAGCTAATGATTTTAATGACTTATAAACGTATCATTATAAATTATTAATTTTTAGAAATAACGTTTTCTCCCCTTGCTAAACCAGCAATAGTCAATTGTTTTCTACCGCTGTCTGCTATGATGCACCGTTATCATCAACATGATAGACGTTATCATCATCATAAAAAACATCATGACGTTTATCAATATCAATATCATCATCATCACCAACATGATCACCATATCATCATCATAATCTCTCTTCGGAGCTATATTTGTTGCAAGCTGAATGCAGCGTATATGTAACGCTATTATATATCCCTTTATATTGTGATTTCATATAAAACAAATATAATTATGGTATGAAATAGAAAATGAACACCGAAACGACGAACTTAGCGTTACTGTGTGACTAATAAATAAATAAATGAATAAATATGTGAAATTTCAAATAAGTTCCTCATTTAAGATACTATGACGCATTTTTTCCAGTCAATATGCACTTACAAAGAGGGTATCCTATTCAATTCAATCATTCACAGTGTGAATTAAATGTTATTTTGGTAAATGAAAGTAACGTACTATCAACAAAGCGTCGCTAAATCATCTGCTATAGTATGTCCTTACATATGTGTTCATTGGTTATAAATAGACTTTCAGGGGACGTGAGGGTTGTTGCACTTTTTCATTTTCCTTCATGTACAGACTCAATCAAATCGAGTATGCAATTTTTATGTTATTTGCTGTTTTTTTGTGTTGTTTTTTTTTCTTGCTTCCAGGGAATCACTTTTCCCAAGATATTTATACATTAAACAGCAGTTGTTTAGTGATGTGTGACAGCTGTAAAAAAGTTGCCCCGTACTTAACTTCAGTGTTGTAATATTTTTGGTCCTTCGGGATTATTGAGTCCAGGATTTTTAAGTGTTGGCAATTCAGTACCGCTCAAGCCGCTGCTAGGGGCTTGAGGGATGTTGCACATTTTCATTATCACCTCAATCAAATCGAGTCTGCAATTTTCATGTAATTATGTCTTAATACTTTCGATGGATCACTTTTTTAAAGATATTTCGAATTGCAACTAACAGAAGAAAACAAAACTTTTCTATAAAAAAAACAAAAAACAATTTAGAATACTGGACACTAGAATATTGCAATAGAATAGTAATATACATTACACCAAAATAATAAAAAGGCTAACTTGATTTTTTTTCGTGTTTAAATGTTAAATTCTGCTTAAGCCGGTGCTTGGGGGCGTGGACGGAAACTTGCACTTTCCAATACCGTCCATGAACAGGCTCAATCAAACCGAGCCAGCAAAATGTTCAATATTTTCGTGTTGGGCTTTCTTTAGAGATTCTGCTTTACTCTTAGACTATTTTTTTAAAATCTTGCAGATTCGATTTCATTGACGGTAATTAAGCTACAGTCTATGCCCCGTAGCACCGGTCTGTTCATTATAGAAACAGTTACTAAAAGATATCAAAAGTATCATAAGTTATCAGGCGTTATAATACTAAAACGACAAGAAAGGAGATATACACCATACTAATTTTTTAAAAGTCATTGCAACCTCATTAAAATAACCTTCAATCAAAATTAAATGTTCTATACAGTCCTTTCAAGAAAGAGTAGCATTACGGCGTCATCAATGTTTTTGTTCTCCGTTTCTTTTCAATTTCAACAAAAGTCTACAATTGATCAGAATTAATAATATTTTACACATATTACACGTATCGTACAAATATTTGTACCTCTGATTATCTTGCAGACAATTTTAAATTTTCAAACATTGACATATTATCTTTTTTATATAAATTTCAACTTCAAATTTTAAGCAATACGTTTTACATATGCACTATATAATATGTAACTGAAGCAGCTCTTCTATATCATGTGTTTCTCTTAGCACAAAGAGAGTCAGAAGACAGAGCAGTCTCTCCGCAAACTTTATACAAATCTACACGAATATCGGAAAAAGACTTTGTGTTGCGCTGTTCGTTGACGATGTGTGACGCCATGCGTGATGACGTCAAAGTTGTGTACATAGTATTGTTCAATTTGAAATAATGTGTTTTCAAAGCATTTGAAGTTTCATTAGTTTTGACCCTATTGAATTAGTTTACGAATTTATTGATCCATCCTCGTATCGTTTGCTTCTTTGTATTGATTAAAATATTTATACATAAAAACAGTAGGTTCATTATTAAAAAAAAGAAAGGAGGTAAAAAATGTGTACTAAGTTTCAGTAGCAAATTCAGCGGTATTCATGTCTTTAATATTCGTTTGCCAAATACAATATATTTACAGAATTGCATTTCATCGCAAGGTTTGAACTGAACCAAAATTGTTTTTACGCATGCATCACTTGATCTACTGTTTAACTTCTGCATCCGACCGAAATATTCAAGATCCTCCATAAAATTGATATGGACATAAATTTTTCGCATCAATGCTTGCTTCATTTTATTGAGCCGAAAATTCTAAATTTGGAAAACCAAAAGTGACCAAGAAAAGTATTTGAATATCCTGGTGACATATGTTTGAAAAGAAAACCAAACAAAAATCAGACATCTGTTGTTCCATGAAAACGATGTTATCTGCTTAAAAAGATTTAAAAATTTAACACCATTTAACTCATTCAGAAACATTAATGATCACCGTAGCCTAGGGAACGTGTGACAGTATCGCGCTTTTAGGTTACATGCAGAACTTTCAAGATGAGGATTATTTGTTGATTAGACAGGTAGGTGAATTTTACTCCGGTCCATACTTCAAGCAGTTTAGTTTCTAAAAGATATTTTTGTATTTTGCTTGTAAGGAACAGGATCCAGTAACCCTGCACCGCATTATTATCTCAATATTGTCTCATAAATGTGCAGATTTTACAGATTGAAAATTTGAATCGAGAGACCAACGCTTTTTTTTCTCCTATTCCGAAATTATTTAAGAATGCTGACAAAAAGTAAACCTAGAAAACGCTAGTCCTTTGCGTAAAGAAACGTTTATAAAAGTTACATTGTTTATTTTTTCAAAAGCCTTTGACGAACAGGAAAATAGGTTCAACTGGTCATTTACTTTTATAAACGTTTCTTAACCCAAAGGTCTACTTTTTGAAGGCATGCTTAGATAATGTCGAAATTGGAGACAAATGCGTTAGCCTCTCGATTCAAATTTTCAAATTGTCAAATCTGCATGTTCTTGAGCCAATATAGAGATACATCTGCGGTGCAGGGTCAAATGAACTATATGACTAGACACCGGATCCTGTTCCTTACAAGCGAAGCTCAAAAACATCTTTTAGAAACTAAACAACGTGTTGTATGGACCAGAATAAAAAAATACATACCTCTTTTCCCCACAAATAATCCTCCATCTTGAAAATTCTTTACTATAACCTAAAAGCGCGATACTGTAACACGTTTCCTACGGTGATGATAAACGTTTAAGAATGTATAACTTACGGTAAAGTATCCTCTTTAATCCATTTATATTGTTTGAATCAAGTCTTATCTAGATTCTGCCCCAGGTTCATTTTTTAAATGTTTTAATTTCAAATGTGTAAATGAAATAACAGTCACTGTGGTTCATAAGATCACATAAAACTTATCACAATATTCTTCTAAAGAATTTAGTTCAATATATTGCCTCCTTTGCTTGAATTTAAACAGTTTAAGTTATAAGTTTCAACGCTTTGTTTTATTGCTACGGTTGAACAACCCGATTGCCTGTTAGCAAATGCAAATTCAAAACTCATACCTTAAGGCAAAACAATATCAAAAAGTTTATATATAGATATTGTATGCGCAAGGTTGATTATCGATCAATCGAGTTTGTTAATACACTGGTATGTGATCTATCTTCCTTAGGATAAAAAACGTGATTCAACGTGTAATGCTTGCTGTCAGACTATCTATTGAAGATAATATAAATTTTCATTTGTTCAAATGTATCAATCATGTAGATCTTTTTATGTTGGAATTACTTTGTAACAATCTTATACATGCATCTAAAGCACACATTATGCAGACAGTATCGCTTTTGATAATAGTTCAGTTATAGTTTAAACAGTTGGTGAACCAAAGAAATGTTTAAACGAAATTGTGTGCTGGTCTAGCATGTCTATTTTTTCTATTTATAGATTTCTGCCATATGATACGATTTAAATAGGTAGATAACGAGCTTGATTCTTTACTAAAATAGCTTTACAATAAATATAGGTCCAACTCCCATGCATTTGTATGCGTAATGGTTAACATAATTTGCAGCTTTAGCGACAACATCAAAACAGTAGCAAGTTACATATTAAAATATCGAAATATGGCCGTCACTAAAATTAATAACTTGCGTTTGGTCTATTATTCCTATTTGCTGTAATTTATTTCATTCATTTAAGCTAATACTTTAAATGACACCTGTATACATATAAGATTACTATTATTACCAATAATTAAAATAAGTCTAGAATAAACGTTTTCCCATTGTTAAATAAGCATGAGTACTTACCTGTTTTATATCGAAGACTGCTATGTTTTCTAATATGTATCATGACATTTGTAAACGACCGGGGGCATCGCTCGACTTTTTTACGTTTTCTATAAGTAAATAAACAAAAAGGTTTAAACAAATCTTTAAAAAGCAAACATTAAAATATATAAAAAAATTTTCATATTTTGATTTAAATGGGTCTGTCTAGTCACACACTTTGTTTTGTCAAACCCTAAATGAATAAAAAAAAGTTAAGAAAATATAATCGAGATTCAAAAATTTGATGGTCAAAGTCATTTTAAGGTCAAGGCCATACCTAAATTATTTTATGTCTATTTAATCACAAGTGTTTTTTTTTGCCACGTGTGAATCAAATTCGTACATAAATAACAAAATTAAGACAACTCAACCAAAATTCAATTTTTGAACTTTTTTGAACGGTCAAGGTCATATAAAGATAAAAGTAAGGTCAGGTCAGGTCAGTTCAACCCTTTAAAATGTCTTGTTCAAAAAGTTGTTTTGGCCAAGTAAGAAAATAGTCCATGCAAAAGCGATAAACAGAGAAGATTAAATAATTTGACCTTCAAGATCAAGGTCATACATTATTCAAGGACAATTTGAGTTTGATATACATGAAGGTCTGACATAGAAATAATGTGTCTAAAATGAAGTTAATCCATTTATAATTTAGAAGTAAAAGCAAGTTACATAAAAAACAAAAGGATTTCATTAATATAACATTGACACTCAAGGTCAATATAAAAGTCAATGTCACATTTTATGATTAACTTTTTTTCTGTTTGAAAGCAAGTCTAGTTTTGTCCAAGTTTGAAACGAATCCGTATGAGAATAGCAAAATTATTGCAATTTTACCAATATTCAATAATTTGACCTAGACATTCAAGGTCATTAAAGCTGAAAATCAAGGTCAGTTCAATATTTCGCAGGTATTGTCCAAAATGTAGTTTTATCAAAGTATGAAGTAAAACCATGAATTGATTACCTTATGACACTCAATCAAAGTAATAATCAGTTAAATATCACATTTAATTTGACATTCAAGGTAAATAATACAAAATAGCATATATCATTTGAGTTTCATAATTATAAAAGTCTCATCCTAAAAAGTTATTTATCAATGTTCACTTTGTTCTCCGTTCCTTTTGAATTGCAAGTCTCCAGTTAATCAGAATTTTTAGTTTTCGATACTAACGCAAATAGCACGGACCGTACAAACAACTGTACAATAGGTTAGTTGAATGTTTGACAGTTTTCATGCAGACATGTTCAAGTGTTCGAAAATAATATATATTATCTCTTTTTTGAAAACTTAACATCAAATCTTCAGGGGGCTATAATCAAATATGTCTTAGTTGTTCTCCTTTATCACGTGTTTTATTAAACACTCAAGAAGTAAGTAGGCCGATAAATAAATATGCAGATTTATAAAACGGAAACCTTAATCTTTTACGCACCATTCCATTTTCCTTAATTTGTGAAAGTTAATCTTAAATATTGTGATTACTTTGCCTTTATGGACAGTTTCCTATTAGAAGGAAAAACTCACTTTTAGATGTGTTAGATAAGCGGTGTCAAAACATGCTCAGAAATAAGTTGATTACTTGAAGAGATTCAAATGGATGGTAACACAGCAGAAAAGATTTAAACTGTTATATTTAGTCATCTTAAACATAAAACGTTCTTTTAAATCAAATGGTTGTGTTCACCATAATTTGCTTTTTGTAATGTTTAATATTGAATTACTAGTTATCTCTGATAATAGATGTCACAGGGTCATTTGTCATTATATATACATGTATATACTTTAACATTATTATATCCTATATGATATATAGTGCATTTCTTATAAATATATTCTTCCTTGTCCATCCACTCTTCATCTCATATTTACTCCCATAGCCTCATTATATCATTCATCATATATCGTACACTAACTATAGTAACTGGTGACGGGCCTCATTTTTTCGCTCATGATTTACCGCCACGCATGCGCACGGCAGATTTGAATTACAGTTGTAGACGTGAGAACGAAACTTCTGACTTTCTTGTTTATTTATTTATTTTGCTGTCTCTGTGTGTTTTACAGGTAATTTACTTATATATGTGTATTGATATATATTCATTCTTCATTTTCTCATTCATCGTTTGTTTCATGATTTTGACGGTTTTGTATATTTATGAAATGCACTGCAGATTTAAATTACAGTTGTAGACGTGAGAACGAAACTTCTGACTTTCTTGTTTATTTATTTATTTTGCTGTCTCTGTGTGTTTTACAGTCTTAATCACAAGAGAGAACTATAAAAACCCTTCGACCAATATAGAAGGTAACACATTGGTGGGCCAGTGTGACTTTTGTGTTTTTGGGGCGAAGCCGTTGTGGACGAATCGAGGTGTTTCCCTTGACGTCACAGGACTTCCTCAGACC
>NW_026866183.1:0-31386 GCF_026571515.1 Ruditapes philippinarum | reverse complement strand
TAAAAAGCAGTTTTAAACTGTTTTGTATATATTCAATGTTCCGCATCCCTGTAACGTCGATGCCAGTAGGAAAATTACCATGCAGGCCGTGTGTAATCTTGTCAAGCTGTGTGCATATGTAGGGTGCTTTAAAAGACTCGTTTGCCACTCATGTGCATTTATTTTATGAAAGTGTTGGCCTCGTGGACATATCAAATTATGAAAATATCAAAGATTTCAGTACGCTTCCTGCATCGTGACGTTTCTTTAAACTATCATAGAAATAATCCTATAATTATTTGGCTATGATAGTTTAAGGTAACAAGAAAATCAACCCTTTTTGTATCAAATTGATTGTGTAGTACTGCAATAATGATATTAATAATTGAAGTGAAAATACAACTTTGTTAATATTTTGTTATTATTATGACAAATTAATTCAAATTCAGTGCTTCATTATTCAGGTGATAAGCATCTAGTATTCTCCTTAACCATTATTTGAACATTATAAAACTTATGTTTGCCTTTTCTGGGAAAATATTATTCCTATCTAAGATATACTATGTCTTTAAACTGATTTAATGTCAATGGACCTCACTTGTATAGCCTAAATATATGACTAAAAGACATTTTGTTTTGTTAAAAGTTCCTGTCAATGGTGTACCAACGTAACATAAAAATATATCGCAGCGAGCTGACTGTAATTCATTATCACTTCTTATCTCATCGTTGCTATCATGCATAACGTATTATCCTTTTATAGTCGGTCGTGATATTTTAGAACCCAGTTATCATGTTGTTTTGGTCTTAAATATGCGGTTAATATTGAATGGTATAAATTTGTTATTTATAAAATATAAATACCATGTACATTTTTGTCTGTGCTTTTCAAATGTTGCCGAATTCTTAGAGTTATTTTATACTGTAGTTACTTTTAGTGTACACGTTACAAGAAACCTTAAAATACGAGGGTTGTTCGGGAAGTTTTGGGTATTTTGTCATATCTTCCTATCTTTTTTGTTCATAGACGTAAAATTTTGCACATACTAAGATTAGCATATCACGGAACTATTCCTAAAATTGAATGAATCAGACAACAATAGCCGGAAATAGCAGTAACCATAGCAACAATATAACGCCGCACCGGAGCTGTCCGACTCTAAAGAAAGGTATAACGCGCTACACTAATAATATTTTGTAATTTTGATAACGTAAAAAATGCGCGAAAACGCTGGTCAGCAGCGGAACGTCATGACCTCATTTCCTGAAAATATCATAACGTTATTTAAATTCTCAACGGATCAACATTGTTTTAAAGTTGTTGCCCAGAGCCACTGAGTAAACAACATGACGTCGATAGGTGACGTTGAATTGCGAAGCATCGTGAAATTTTGTGTTGCGCTGGAAAAGTCTTCCACAGAAACAATGAAAATGATCAATTCTACAGGAAATGCAGTCCGGCTACAGTGTATAGATGGCATGCTCGTTTTAAAGAAGGAAGAAACTCGATCGAAGACGATCCTAGATGCGGTCGGCAGTCTGTTGTTGCATGTTCAATTAAGGACTCGGTAAAAGACATGATAAATTGCGACAGAGACTAAGGCTATGTCATCGGTATGGAAAACCCCGCGTACACCTCCCCCAAAGAAATCCCGGGTGCAGAAAAGTGCGGGAAAACACATGTTTATTTTCTTCATGGACCGGGACGGGATGATTCTGCAACACATAGTTCTGGAAGACAATGCGCCGGCCCACAGAGCGGAATCTACCCAGTTAGAGATCAGTCTCTTGGGGTTTGAGATCTTAGAGCACCCTCCATACAGCCCGGACCTCGCTCCGATGGACTTCCGTGTGTTCCCGGAGCTCAAATCACAGCTGCGTGGAAAACGCTTTGACACAGCTGACGATCTTGTTAAGCATACGCAAGCTATAGTCTCGTCCTTTACCGATAGCTTGGTACGTGGAAACATACAATAAGTGGATCAGCCGACACATGAAATGCATCGAAATTGCAGGTGACTACGTTGAAAAGGTGCGACGATCGATGGACTTTAACGTCGCATAACGTTGCAAATGACGTCGGCGTGCTCCGGGTGTTTGTTATATGGTTATTTACTATTTTTATTATGTTTTAGTTTCTGTGTGTATGATGATGATATTTTCAGATACTGTACAGTATATATTGAAATAAATGCGTATATATTTATATTTACGCTAACCCGACTACAACGTGTGCTATAAAACAATTCTCAGAACTTCCCGAACAACCCTCGTACTTACACACAAAAAAAACAGTCACACAAAACACAAATCTAAAATGCCAAATTGTAGGCACGTGATCAAATATGCTAGAGTTATTGTCCAAAAGTAAAATTATCATAATATCCAGATTAACATCTCTAGGTCACTTTGAAATAATGATTATTTATTTGACTGTGTCACATTGCACGTGTCAAATGTTGGCTGGTAGCAGACGACATTATTATATTTTATGCTTGTCACCCTGCATATTTGTTCCTTAGTTACTGCATTGTAGGACATTAAACGTCCATCGTTGAAAATGCAAATAACTGTTGAATACTTAAAATTTCTGCCATTCAGTCATTATTTTGCATCTATAATCATCAAATATGCGAGACATCCGTTCATATCCTAACTTAAAATTCTAACGACATGCAAAAGTCAGACATTGGCATAAAAGGTCACTAAAAATCCGCATACTGGAATGTTTTAAAATGGCAAATAGTTGAATATATTTGCCAAAACGTGCCCTCTACCAGAGTGTCAATAAATCTTTGAATTTATTTTCGTGACTTCAAACAAATAGGCTGCCTGTTTTTTGTTTTCCCTTTTTCTTTGTTATTCTGGTTAACTCTTATCATTTGGTTTTGAACAAATCAATTCAATGACATTAAAGTGAATAAAGCTTTTTCTCTTCTGCCTACAGTTTTCAGTTTTGAAAAAGAATAATTCCAAAAGTATCTTTATGGAAGAAAATACGTTCGTATATTACCTCATGAAAGATAAGCAGTGAACGCATAATCGAACAACCAGAATACTTACACTTTACTAATCACTGTCGCACAAATGATAATATTTTGTTTCATTAATATTCATCACATTAAAATATTTCATGCTGTGTTAAATAACTAGTTATTTCATGGTGTGTTTAGGTTTCAATTTCATCTCGAGATTCGACACATTATTAAGAATAATATATTGGTAAACCAGCATTAAATTTCTAATTCGTTTTTGTGATATTTTATTATACAAAATTATAAAGAATTAATTGGCCTTATAGCAGTTAAATTGTTCGTTCCTTTAATACCTCTTTGATATACATCAGACTGTCTGTATATCATATATTGTTTCTTATAATAACATAGTACATAAGAGTGTGGTTCATGTGTGTAACAACTTTTACAATCAAATAGGTTTCATTTATAAGTTGAGTAACAATAACGAAGAATAAAACAATATATTTCAGAAGCTTTTTTAAAAGATTTATTATAGGTGGTTCATCAAATGCTTTATAACGATATAACTACTAATGTGGTACATTCTTTACTGGAATATATAATTGCGAATTTAACATTTTGTGTGTGTGCATTGGCGGGACAATTTTTAATCTTTCCGAAAAGATTATCAAAGATTCTTTATCTATGTGTTAGGTGTGATATTAGAGATTTGCGTTTCTTCTGAAGAGGACAGTGACAAATAGATATATTAGAAATTTCGTTTCTAATAACAAAGTCATATTACAGTAGATTTAACATAATTATGTGTTTTCCATTGTGATGAAGTATTATTCCGAATTCGTGTTACTTACACTTTATGATGATTCCAACGTTTACTCAAATTTAAGAATTAAATTTGTGTTGTTTTCACTTCATAGTCCAATTAATACTATACTGGGTAACTTTTGTAGTATGCATACTAGGAAAATATAATCAGAATACCAAATACAACCGGGTAGGGAAACCGTGGTCCTACAGTATTCGCCCTTTCGGTTACCAGTATAAAATTTTTCAAGATGGAGGTTATTTATGGGAAGGAAAGAGGCTTCAGGTGATTTTATTCAGGTCCATACTACTAGTAGTGTAGTTTCTAAAAGCATGCTTTCCTGTTAGCTTTGCCTATGTTAGGAACGTGAATCGTATCTAGTCATTATATTCTTCAGACCTGCCACGCAGATTTATCTCTAGTGTGTGCACATAAAATGTGGGCATATTGACGGTTAAAAAATTGAATACGTATCAACGCATTTTTCTCCTCCTTCCGACATTATTTTAATGCATGCCTAGAGTATAAGTAAGTCTACAAAACGCTGGATCTTTATGCTTTGTAGAACGTTTATAAAAGGATAAATGAGCCAGTTGTACCTGATTTTCCTGATTGGTAAAATGGCGTTTGTAAAAATAAACAATAAAGTGTTACAAGGTATTAGAGCGAGGTTATATTTGTTAGGGTGTCCAGCATGAACCAGCGAACCATTGATCCAAATATTTTAGTTAGCTAGTTTCTCACCCCAGATTTCTGTACACCCATATTTCGAATAGATACTGACCACAATGATTCAAACAAAGTTCGTGTATCCATTATTTTTGATTAAGTTAAGCTACATCACAACTTTCAATAAATTCGAAATATTATTCTTGTAAGGTTATAGTACTTATTATATGCGTTCAGCAGAGAGAAGTTATAGGTTTGTGGCTATTTTTCTTAGCTTTAAGTTTCAGATTCAGAACTCGATCATGTCCTTTTGCAGATATATATGAGATGATAACCTAAGCGTTAAGGAATGTTTTCCACGACAACACAGAACTTTTATCAATTGAATAAGAAAAGAAAGATTATTGCTGATTTCATTACACATTATAATACTGCCTGATAGTAATAAAATCTTAGAGAAAAAAAGAATTCGCTGTAAACATGAAGCTCACACCACGGAAACATGTAAGGAAAATGTTGGCAAGTTACAGTTTGAACCTAGTCAAAGTCCTGTTCAATGGACCGGATAAGTGCCAGGCACGCAAGCTACCGTCACGCCTCCTTTACGCCACGATCTTCAGCATAAATCACCCATTAAACAAAGTGTACAATAGGTAACCTATCAGATTTATTATATATGTAGTATTGAATACATATAGAACATATACATACTCTATCTAGAAGCTTTACAACTAAGTTTCGCCCTACACAGTCCCCCCCCCAGGTTAAAAATTGCAAGCGTGGTTGTGCCCCGGTATAATTACCGACGATACAAATGAGTGAAATCTCATACCAATATCAAATTTTGTAGAAGGATATTCGTTTGAATTTTTCGTGAGCAAGTACTGATTACAAGCCTACTCCGAACACCATAATAAGCTTGAGATCCTCAATAAGTAGCACTATTAAATTAGAACATTAGCAGGACTAGATACCCTAAGCATGGACCTCTCTATAGTCTTAAGACCAATAAAATAATTAAACACTGTATGACTCAACAGACATATATTCCGCACCCTTAAAAATTCTATTGCTATATAAAGATAGGTAGATGTCTTTTTGACTATCCTATCATTAATTGTAGTGATATTATATAGAATGAAAAGAGTAACAATAAAAAATTTCATGATGCAATTATTTGTTGCAATGTATGATGATATCGTAGTTAGAGAATTGCCATTATCTTTACGATGTTTCCTGTTAACTCTAGTGTATTGTCACGTTTGTGCCCTCTATCTTGGCATTTTTGTACAAGTTTCAAATACAGACAAACTAAGCGTTGAATGGTTAAAAACATATATCCTTGAAACTGTGAAAGTGTAAGAATGAGACCCCAGATTACCCTTTGTAAGCATCTTTCTAGACCTCGAGTGCGCCTTTGACTTTGAGTCCACCGACCTTCGTAAATTAGTTTTGATAGATTCCTCACATACAAGAATCCAAAGTCATGATTGGATTTTTTTTTCATAACTAACAGTGACAAGTAAATGAAAGATGTAATTTGTAATTAGATTGAACGCTCGCGTGACTTGTCTTACGTGAACCATTTTATCCATTATAGCAGATGCATGTACGACTTCGCTCATTATTTATGGTCTGATTAGGACATGACTAAATAGCATGTTGCGACATTTTTGGTTTATGTATCCATGTGAATTAAAGTATATATCATGTTACTGAATTAATAGTCTAGCTGTGGTGTATATTGCTCAAAATGATTGACTTTATATATTACGCAAATGCTTACACTATCAGTCCTTATAATGGCATGATGCTCTGCTTCCTTAACTCAGACAAACAAACCTAAAGTAATCATACACCTGTATCTTATGCCAAGGTACAAAGATCTAGAGCCTATATTAAAGTATTTAGCTCACCTATTAATCAGAAAGCAAGTCCATACGAGCGAGATGACCAATGCCGTCTCTCCATCCAAGATCTGTTAATGTTCGCGCCCTAATGAGAATACTAGCTGTAATTCCCGACTCTGCCACTATTATGTACTCCTCTCGAGGCATTCACCTTGAAGTGATGCTACTCTAGTGTTAGATTGTCCTGTGTAAGATTTTGCGTCATAATAATTATTACAAGCAATAATACATTCTTCCTTTCTTCCCATAAACTATGAATAGTGCTGCTTAAAACAGGATGTCTAGAAATAAATAAAAAAGATTTAATATTAAAAATCAGATACTCATCTGTAATAACGATCAACAAAGGTGAAGCTTCAGAAGCATTAGCCTATACGAATCGATTACTGTTAATATGTTTTATATTGCAGAGTATGAGTAAGTGATGCTCTTCTTGATAATTAGAGTGCATGGCCTGGATATCACCACATATTATCAGCCTATGTCTGGGTTTTCGCTAATTCCCGATTGCCAACCGAAAACCAATACACCTGAACTATTATTATAATTACCCCTGGACTATGCAAATGCTCTAATGTAAATCTCACTGACCCACATCATTTACCATCAATGATCACGCGTGTGTTGAAGCGGACATAGTGATTGACTACCATGTTTACGACGAGAAAGCAAAAGGTTGGACGGAATAAGCCACTGGCCAAACTTAGCTACAGTAGAAATATTTTTAGTAAAGTCAGGATTACCTATTAGACAATTCAATTCTTACAGATTTTTTCCTACGATGATAATCTCATGATTAATATTAAAATGAAACATCATAGGTCGCGCTGCGTAAATACCTCTACAGCCTCGATCCGTGTGGGCCATAGCCTTTCAAAACTTTATACAGAAAGATATCGCGTATAGATATAACTCCAATTCGCAATAGTGTAACTTAATCTGATCCTTGCTCATTACCGCTCAGACTTATCAATAAATCAGAACAATATAACAGACCTCGCTGTAATTCTCTTGGCATGAACTTTGATGTCTTTCATTCTGTCTTTTCATCACGATCATGCCTGCACACCAATGGCCATGTAGCAATAGCCAAACACCTCTAGATAATATAGATCAATTAGGCTTTGCATACTAATATAGGCTCCGATATTATCTTATAATAAACTGCTCTACTCCTGGCTCTTCTAGGCAACTAATAAGTGCGCAAAAGTATCGAAGATTTTCTGCTAGATCTCTCTCTTTCAGGCATAGTATAAGAATGTCGAATCTGATAGGACCATGCAGTAAAATTTGAACTATGTTGGTCTCTCGATTATTCGCAATTGTGTTATACGTATTCAATATTCTGGCTCTATATTCGTGCAATTTCGTCATAACTCATATATAGTAGCCTAAATCTGTATAGACTCAAGAAATAAAATCATGCCGTGCTGCGAGTTCTGAAATGTTAATGAGAAAAACACAAATATTTTATTGTTGATAGTAGAATGTGCATCACGGAGTGAATATTTGACTGCTTTCAATATAGCCAAGCTAACCTCCGATTGGTCCATGAACAATCCTACCAAATACATGAAAGACATAACAACGAATATAACTCTTTTATTGAATGCACATGTGAAATTCAACATTTTGCTGGACTCTCTCCAGTCCTTGGGTAGTATCTAGACCAGAGGGGAGATACAAATTCAGCTGCCACTAACCTCTCATATAGCGGTCTCTGTAACTCTACATTACTTTTAAATTGAATAAAATTAATAATCACATCGCATATTATACATTTGTTTAGATTTATAGAAATTCTAATACCATTGTTGATACGCGATGAAACTTATAGAACTGCAGCTGTATAAAAATAAATTATCAATTGTTTAAACATATCTCACACTAACGGATAAGAATAAGCCTTGTTTTTGCACAAACGATTATATACTAATTAATACTAATATAAAACAACAACCGAGAAGGGTGCGTGCAGTGAATTTAAATCGAATCGATCCATCGACACACTGCGAAACTAGTCCCTCGTCTACCTATCTACAATGAACCTCTCCGCTCTGAGTGTCTCCCAGCTAGAGTAATCGACATATGATATCAGATAAAACAGTAAAATTCCAATTTATTAAGATCTATAACTTCTACGAAAACCTATTTGTAGTCATAATATCTATTCTCAAGATTATTATATATCTAGCCATGATATTACTTCGTTCGCTTAACTGTAAAAATTGGTCAAGAATTTATTTTTATTTCTCTTAATCAAAACATGTAGCTAAAATGTTTTACTGTACATAATAGGTTGATTGTATTATGTATTGACACCCGTTAAACATTCTTCTTTATTAAATGATTATTTCTAGATGGCTCCATGTTTATTATAATTATTTTTTCGTTAATTCCATGGTTCTTTGTTTGGTTAAGATATTAGTTTGGTCTCTAGCATGCAAGCTAATCTCGATCAATTCTTTTCCAGAAATTATATCCCAAGATATTCTAACTCAAACCAAATTTTACATTTTTCTTTTTAAAGTAACATACTGTACACATTACTGAACACTAACAACAACTTCTAAGTGGAGTGGAACACTAAAAGACTTATAACTCCAATACATAATACAAATTGCTTGATCTACAATAGTGATTCAAGAGACATCATAGGTGTTCAAGTTTTATATCATCTCATACTCTCATCTTTCGAATAATGCATATAATCATTCTCCCGTTCTGTTTTAATGTCTTTATACTAAAACAATTCCTAACTGCTTAAAAATATGAGTTCACTATTTTGAAGGCGTATTTATTAAAAGGATTGTGTATATTGATCTATAACAGTTATTGATAAGGATTCTCTCCCCTCATTCTCTCGCCCATACTTTTCGTCTCCCTTTTGTTGGTCCGTGACCTCCTGCGTACCTTATAGTCCCTGATGGTCGGGTGATTAGTAGTGGGGTGAATATATAAGATTAATAGACGAAACCTGTCCCCTGTTCCTCTTACGTTATTCTCTGGGTAGTAATACAGCAGTGTGTATAACAATAATTAACTAAGTGTATATTAGTCTAGGTCTCGAAGGATTCACATACTTTAATTATTCTCTCTCAATCAATAATTTATAAGTTTAATCCTATAGCGGTCATTGCTCATATTCGATCTATACTTGACTGGAGATATTATAATATTATTTCCTAGATTAACTTAAATTAATTTAAAATCTAATTTTTCGGTCAAAAACTGTTGAGAATTGTACCCTAATCCAGTAAGTATAATTAGAGTAGCATTCAAAAAGCGTCAAAAAATGCGTGTTGACATTGTATCTATCTGAGCTATATCAAAAACAATATCTTCAATAAACCGCTTGACTCTGACCAAAAAGTTGTCAATAAATAACTAAATTAACACTAAGAGAATAATTGTATAACGGGATGAAATGATTATATTTATACCTCGAACTCGACGAATATGATTTGGCTAGTCAACTCGCAATAATAAGGGCGAATATGCACACACACTATGTTAATTTTCACGTTTAAGAGAATCATAATGGTAAATCATCTATGCATGCAGTTGCTTTAAATAGTCTATGACCAATTAATTACCTCAGATTCACATTCAAAGCTGTTTTAAAGTCTTCCACGTTTTAATCAAATATGTTTATGTTGTGTTCTAAAGTGAATCAATATTGATTTTAAGAGGACCTCAGCGAATGCTTGGCTTAATTTGATAATATGGTGGATGTTATTTTGATGTGTTAGCTAATATAGAATCTATCTTCCGTCGACTGTACATTTCAGATATTGTATCTCTTGAGTTTGTTTCACATAAGACTAGCCTTCTCAATGGTTACCCTAACAAAATTTAGAACCCCACGCTATGAAGTCCAATAAATCTCAAGAAGATCTCAAATAATATATTCACCATTAATGGAACATAACGTGATCTATACGGATTTTGACATCTCTCAAACATCTCCCTTATTGTACCACTTTTGGTGCACACAATGCAGTATGTAATGCAACCCTGTGGTAATAACTTCCTCAGCGAATTGAAATATTTTTGTCGGGTTAGACCCACATACAATTCTGTTGGCCAGGTAAATTTGTAATTGTTTAAATAAGATATAATATAAAAAGATTATGGAAACATAACATATTTTTACTTATTTGCTTTTATTCTTGCTGGTCTTAAATATAGACCCTATGCATATTATTATTACACCGTGAATGAGGTCAGCGTCCAATCCACCCCGGTAACATATATATCAATACTAAATAATATAGCGCGACTAGGAAGATGTTCCCATTTCTACAAGTCCAATACCTCCTATAACCGTGTGTATTTTGATATAGTTCTAACCATAAACCTAGAAAATATGTTGATTAATATACTCCTTATAAACTTTTTTGCCCATGAAATATTTGATGTTAAATGTAATATTCTGTTCTGTCTGGTAACTCTACTGAACTTCTTTGATTTTATTAACAATACTAAAATGCCTTAATATACTATACTCATATCTGAAATGCCACATTAACCAACATGATCATTATCGCCATTCGATCCTTTCATATACATTACAATATACATCTCCTCACTCACTCACTCACTACACATAACACTCACGTCATTCACTGACATTATAATATCCCCAGTTCACATATTCCCATTATGAAAATTTTAATTCATTGCATTCATTTTACTGAACTCATCATCTCTAATTCTTCATGCAGGTTTATTCACTTAGCATATTAATATCAACTTATAATAAATCATTCATCATTCAATGTTATTATTATTATTCATTCATTAATAAATTATCTACTTTATTTAATATACTTATCTCTTATAATCATTCATTCATTCATTTCATCATTCATTATTCATTCATTTCATACATTCATTCATTTCATTCATTCATTATATTTATTTATTTTATTTATTTTATTTATCTTATTTATTTATTTTATTTATTTATTTATTTATCTATTTTAATTTTTAATCGACCATATTATCAATACCGAATTCAGATAAGGTGAGCTTCCGTGGTCGAATATCATTACTGGAGAGCCGCGGGCCTTCATAGTTGACAGCAAATGGCAGTGAGCATATCAAATACCACTGGATAACATTTACTGAGTTTTTAACATAAAATATAAGAAGGCTATACACTAATACAGGAAATATGTATTTAAATTTAATTTTGTGATACTAGTTGTGTTTATTACTAGCATGACTGGACATCGGTGTTCTATTTTTAGCTTTCTGTTATATTAACAACACAATTTTTAATTGTCGCACATTTGCCGCTCCTCTTACCTTTAATACCTCAAATTTATTCTTGTGCGATCTGGAAAAAACATTTCGTTAACACTCACACTTCTCTTTTGTACTTATACAGACCTTCTGGGAAAATTACTCAATAATAAATATGTGCTGAACATATTTTAGGCACAGTGCAGACCAAGACCTATGCCGGCTTGATGTTTAGCTGGCACTTGTCTGTGTTTTTCCTATGCGCTAGCAAGTGCTAAAGGTTAATGATGCCGGTGACTGAAATATCCGTATGTTTCTATTGATGATATGTTTTCACTATCATGCTAACAGTATTATATAGAGAATACAATATAGACAAAACGTTTTATACCGTAAAAGATATTAGCGACTTCATGGGCTAAATTGCGTCCCTTCATCCGATATCACAACAAATTACATATTAAAAGATAAACACCCTCGCCGTGTAAATAATATGCATCAAATATGGTGAATGGATTAAATATTATAGAAGATAATAGTTATAAAAGTCAAATAAACCACAATATTACAAGAGCTTGCGTAAGTGCATTAAAAAGATCATCTCCATTTATATCTTTACTATGTTGTTTCTCCATCTCTATATCGCCATATAGACTAATAAGGCGTAAATTAACTGACTAGCTTAGATTTCATTGTTAACCTTAATTACCAAGACTAAGTAACAATCAATATGCGTTTGATAATATTGATATATAGAGGAAACGAGAGTTATAAATATTATCTAATTACGTGATCTACTACCAACATCTTGCACGGTGAGTATATGATCTATAAGACTTTTACACCAAAAATACAACATACTCTATGAGTAAACAAAATAATGAGTGCTTTATAATATATATTAGTAGTCTACACCATCTCAATCTACTCATTTTCACTAATGATCCGCATAGACGAACTATACATACATGCGGATATATGCCCAATAGTTCTCAAGCGTCTATATACTAAGTTTCAGTAAGCGGTCTTTATGTGCAACTTTCGCGAAGCATGGTCGTTATAAAGTCAGATGGTATAGTTATGTAGCCTTTATATGGCATCTTCTCATAGTTGACTGAAATGATAGTAAGAATATGCCGCATGGGACATTATGACCAATCATATATAAGCAGCACTATATCAAGTGAACTAAAATAACATGAAATGAGCGCATTCTCTCGAAGAAGTTGGACTGAGGGATAAGTTTGTATATATTCTTGAAAACCTTTATTCTACCAAATATAAAACAATAGCCAAGAATTATCACACGACCGTCATGAACGCCATAATTGTATTTAAAAGATCGCCAGGAACCCCCAGTTAGTATGGCACCATGTGAATTGCTGAATTTGTTGTGTGAGAGTCCTCAATAGTTGTTAGTACATCGAATGTCTTATCAAAATGTTTAAAATAAATGTGCATAACAGTGTCTTTCGATATTTTTTGGCACGTAGGGCCGTCTCGTGCTTGTCACCTTCATCGTATTTAAGTTATTATACTTCACAAATCACCCTCTTATTACTTCTAGAATTAATACAATAAGAGTTCTATCTGTTACTGTACTAGTGCGTGATCTATTAGGAATCTTTTATTGTACCATTTGTGTCGTGTATCCTACTCGATAATTCTGTTTCCCTCTACATAAAGGCCTATACACAATTTGATCTCTGAAACCCACTGACCCGCGCGGCTCGTATTAAAACGTATATAGCATAGTAATAATCTAACTAGCGCTCTAATAAAAGAATGCGCTATACAAGGAAATGTCGAAGATTGACTATCCTTGGATTCTATCCTCTCAATCATTGTCAGAGGTAACATGTTGTAAAATTAGAGACAAACACTTAAACCTCTAGTGTTTACTTTATTCGGACCTGTGACTCTATATAATCACTATTTACTCAATGATAAAACATAGCATTTGGTGGGAGCTTTGTTTATATGTCAAAATTAAACTAATACATGATATTGAGTGTGTATATGTATGAATATAAATTTATAATGTTGGTTGATTACTACCTGGAGCCATTAATCAGACGTGCAGACATGGCGACTGTAGTTCTTCTTGCGTTTTAAAGCGTAAAACGCTTTATTGCACAGTTAATGCGTAAATCTAGGTATAAATAATCTGTTGATTTTCTGTGAAGATTTGAAGCGGTCATCACTTTAAGCACGAAACACCAGGCTATATAGAGATTAAAAATCTCCTAAATATGACTGCGAGTAGAATAATGACTCGTAATATACTGACATTTCAAACCAGCTAAACTTAAAACTAAAATCCCTAACTTGCCTCCTTGGCACTGGCCCGAGGTGCATTTTAAATATCACATTTTATCAGTTTAAAACACAAAACCAAATTATGTGCATATGTTTCTCTGAGTTTCATTATTGTCAATATTTAAATATTACACGTGATACAGTCCAAAAACAAAATGTTGACATAACTCTGTCTATTTGAGTATTGTAGAATCGCATTTTCCTATTTACCAAGTCAAGTAGGAATATGGGATATGTCCTCTGTCCCTTAATACAGTTCAAAACCCCTTAATTCGACAAACCCTGTATTCGAACTACCGTGCCATTATCGCGTAAGATGTGATGTGATCTCTTCTCAGGTCTTCATCCGTGTATTATCTATCTTCTATTTATTCATTAGAAAATCTCAATATATATTAGCGTTAAAGCTGTTATGTATATCGATAGCAAATGCATGTCTCCGACATATTGTACCTCCCTTATTTAATGTTCAGACAGAGTAACAAATTTTACAATCAACCAGTTCCCAGAATTATTATTCAACCACCAAAAATGTTAATGTAATATTTCAATATTTTACAAACTTAAGTTCATTCACAAAGCCCCAGACTAATTGCCGCAATCCTCACTCGACTACCGTGTCTTCGAGCTTGTGGAATATAATTCTAATTCAAGCAAGAAGAGTACACGTCGTGGTCATTACGGTGCAAATCAAACTGTATAATTTATACGCTGCGTTGGCTCTGTATTCTTGTGTAATACAACATCATATATGTATAACCCTCGAAAGCTGACCATGAATTGTATGCGAGCCGTATTCTCGAGATCTCTGTGTGAAGTGCTCACAATGCTCATTGAACGTTTATCATGCTATGACAAGCGAAAATTTTCAGTACATACGGTATATGCGTGAAAAATTTGCTTTCAAATATACAATCAAAATACATTGATCGTAGTTCTCAAATATATTATTAAACAGCCCTACGAGTGAGAGAACGAGGTGCCTCCTGAGGCAGCTAATTGAATTAATTCGCCAGTGTTTAGCTTAATATAACACCACCACGTCGATGACAAAAGCAACCACGCACCATTAATCTATGCCTTTTGCACGAGAACTCGAAAAGCTAGATCCAAATCAATTATATACTGCCTGAGATATAACACATTTACATAGATTCAGTGTGTGATGTCTTCAGAGATAGCCAATAAAATAATTGTTAGACGATCTTCCTGCTTTTTTTTATAATATAATATATCATATATTACTAACGTCCAGAACTTACAACTGGCAGAACCCTCAGCTGTGCTAAGTACAACGGGTAGTTTTACACGTGTGCAAATATGAGGACGATGATGTCAACGTACTGAGGAACTAAAATAGTGGTTAATAGTGATGTGTTCCTGGTGCGAATTTTATGATGCGTATTCGGATACAGCCTATCTGAATTTCATGTCCCTGTACTTATTTTGCTAAATAGGCCAAGAAAACACAATACGTATGTAAATCTTCAGTCCCTGGCTTCCTTATCAAACATATTATGTAAGTAACATTAGATTGCTCTGTTGTTCTCATTTTCATATAATTCATCTGTGTGCACAAAGTATTCTATTTGTGATATAGATCATTAGTTGCCGATAATAGAGCCAACGCACTCAGCGTCACTAGTGAATCGGTGCAAGTCAGAGAGCCTCTGTAGAGACTGTGCGCGTGTTAAAACTAGCGTTAGTTGTACGAAACATGCTAATTTATCTAACTAATTAGACTCCATTACGTCGATATCGCCATCATCCGAATGAGATTATAAGCTCTCAGTCTGGACTTAATCGCGAAAGTGTCTTAGACACAAAATATGCGAGTGGGAGGTTAAGTTAGTCTTTTTACCAATATTATATTGTATCATTACAAATGTTGTTTGGCTATAATTTTCTCCGTTTTTTTGCATAGAAATATTTTGTTTCCACAATAATTAATAAGAAAAGCTGAGTTACGTCAAGATAAAGGTCATCAAGTGCATATTTAGCTATTAGTCAATGGAATAGGAAACAACAATTAAATAAATAAATGACACTTAATGCCTTAAGCTGTTTTTGTGTTTATTTGTACTTTTATAACTATTTATATATATATATATATTTTACCAGGTGTTATCTTTAATGTCATTTTTTATAGATGATGAACTGAATTACACCATTAACGTATCTTACGGTATAATACGTTTTTATATGTATTTCTATATATACTGATTGCATTAATGTGATCATATCATCATTATAAACATCGGATATTTCAGTCACGCATCATTAACCTTTAGCCTGCTGGCGGCAATGGAACACACAAGTGCAGACTAAAATCAGCCGGCATATCCTTGGTCTGCACTGTTCGCTAAATAGTCAGTACTTATTTTTTTGAATTTCCCATTAATTGAAGTAAAGAATGATTGTTATGATTTTTTCCAGATTGAAAGATATTTGGTAAGGGTAAAGGACGGCATGTTCCGAATAAAATATTGTGTTGTAATATAACAGAAAAGCTAAAACATAACACGATTGTCAGTCATGCTAGTATACACATGTATATATTTTTTCCTGTAGCTTTTAATGTAAACAATGTTTACAGTGTTTGTAGTCACATTTTGCTGTCAACTATGAAGGCCCGGCTCCTCAGTAGATAGACATGTCATGCTATAAAGTATGAATAAAGTCATTAATTAAATAGATAAATAAATAAATAAATAAATAATAATAAATAAATAAATAAATAAATAAATAAATAAATAAATGAATGAATGAATGAATGAATGAATGAATGAATGAATGAATGAATGAATGAATGAATGAATGAATGATTATAAGAAATAAATATATAAATAAATAGATAAATTTATTAAATGAATGAATAAATAAATAAATAAATTGAATGAATGAATGAATTATAATTATAAATAGTTAGTGAATAAATGCATGAATGAATTAATGAATGAACAAATGAATGAATGAATAAATTATAATGAATGAATGAATTATAATGTGAGAGTGAGTGAGTGAGTGAGTGAGTGAGTGAGGAATGAATGAATGAATGAATGAATGAATGACTGTTTAATGTTCTATTTCATATTGTATAAAGGCATTTTATATGTTAATAAAATCAAAGAAGTTTCAGTAGAGTTACAGAACAGAACAGAATATTACATTTAACATACAAATATTTCATGGCAAATAAAGTTAAAGAGTAATAAAAACAATTCAGTAGTTAGAACTATACAAAATACACACTGGTTATAGTATTGAACTGTAAAGGGAAACAACTCCAGTCGCGCTATAATTTAGTATTGTATATTGTTACCGGGAGTGATTGCGCTGTCATTTCACGGTGTAATTATTTTATGCAATTTCTATATTTAAGACACCAGCAAAATAAACAATAAGTAAAATTGATTATGTTTCCATAATCTTTTTATATTATATCTTATTTATCAATTACAAATTTACCTGCCAACGTTGTATGTGTGTCTAAAGACAAAAATATTTATTCGCTGGAGGAAGTTATTACTCACAGGGTTTGCATTACATACTGCCATTGTGTGACAAAAGTGTAATAATGTTTGATCAAATCCGTAAGATCACGTTCCATTAATGTGAAATATATTGAAATCTTTCTGATTTATGACAACATTGCGTGGGGATCTAAATTTTGTTTTAACCATTGAGAAGGCTTAGTCTTTATGTGAAACCAACCTTGAAATTGTGAACAGTCGACGGAAGTTTTAACAATAAAATAAATACATATCAAAAATCCATTGGCCTCACCATGATTACTTTTGCATTAAAATACCGAATGACTGTAATGACATAAGCATTGATGATGATGATATCTTATTTTCTTAAACGTGAAAAAACATGTGGTGGCAATCGCCCTTTTCCGTGTAGCCAAACATGTTCGTGAAAGTTCGGTATATACATTCCGTTATATTCTTAGTGTTATTTAGTTATATGACTTGTCAGATCAACGGTTATTGAAATATGTATTGAATAACGAAAAGATACAATTTCAACCATCTTTGACGCTTTTTGAAGTAATTATTAACTTACGAAAGGGACAATTTCAACCAGTTTTGACGAAATTAAGATTTATTAATTTAAAAGTAATCAGGAAAATAATCATGAGAATTGAGCAAGACCGTCAAACAAAAAATGAGAACAGAGATTAACTGTGAACGCAGCCAACTATATACTAGTAGTTTGTTTCCCTGCTGACACACTCAGATAACGTAGGAACAGGGGCAGGTTAGCTAGACTAGCCCCTACATAATCCAGCCACATCAGCAAGGTACGCAGCAGGTCACCGGACCAAAAAAGGGAGACGAAAATTGGGCGGAGAAATGAGTGGAGAGACTTATCAATAACTGTTATAAATAACACAATCCTTTTTAATAATACGCCCCTCAAAATAGTGAACTCATTTTTTAACATCTAGGAATTGTTTTATTAAAAACATTAAAACAACGACCAAATTCATTGCATGCTTATGAAACTTGCACAAGATTCTCTAATTGTATTACACAATTGTTTATTGTTTTAAAATTTTTAGTCAAATGGACATATCTATTTAAGAAAAAAAATGTAAATTGTTTGATTATATATCTTGGGATCAATCTGGGAGTAAAGAAATTGATCGTGCTTGCATGCTTGAGACCAAACTATTTCTAACCAAACCAAAGAAACCAATGGGAATTAAACGAAAAAAATATTATTTAAACTGGTGCAAAGAAAATAACTCATTAATAAAGAGAATGTTTAACGGTGTCAATAATAATACATCATATTATGCAAATAATTTGCCATTAGAAATAAAAATAATTCTTGACCAGATTTTTACAGTTTAACGAACGAAGCTAATATCATTTCAGATAATGAAAAATAGAATATCATAATCTACGAAGATGTATGTACAAAGTCCTGTTTTGATTTGGTGTCCAGCTGGGCTCCTTGTCGGTGGTTCTGTGTTGCTAGGTCGTGTTGGGCTGCGTTCATTAAACGCCGCCCTTCTTTGTTTATATTGTTTGTCATATTTCACCGTAGGGAACGTGTTACAGTATCGCGTTTTTCGGTTACAGTATAGAATTTTCAAGATGGAGGATTATTTGTTGGGAAGAGAGGTAGGTGATTTTTATTCCGGTCCATACTACAAGGAGTTTAGTTTCTAAAAGACGTTTTTGTGCTTTGCTTGTAAGGAACAGAATCCGGTATCTAGTCATATATTTCTTCAGACCCTGCACCGCAGATTTATCGCTATATTGTCTCATTAATATGCAGATTTGACAGTTTGAAAATTTGAATCGAGAGACCAACGCATTTTTCTGCAATTTCGACATTCTTTATGCATGCCTAGAAAAAGTAAATCTGCAAAACGTTTGTCCTTTATGTTAGGAAACGTTTATAAAAGTAAATGACCAGTTGAACTTATTTTCCTGTTGGTAAAATGCGTTTGAAAAAATAAACAATGTTACAGTATAGAGCGACGTAATTTGTGCAGGGTTACAGCATAGACCTAGCGATTTGTATCCGATTTTGTTACAGTTTATACCCAGATTTCGGTTACAGTTTAGACTTCGATATTTTTTATATAATTATACTAGGTAAAATGTATGAATGTTATAGACTTTTAAATCTCTGTGAGCTAATTGGCCCGATGGCTATTCGTCCGTCTGTCGTACACATGTGTGTGCAATCTCATCCGCTCATTAACTACTTGACTAAATGTGATGACATTTACATGACTTTCTACCAATTAAGTTGTTCAAATGGTTTCGGTTGCAATCGGGGATACGAAAACCCAAAACATAGATTTTGACAAAAGGCATTGTTTAATTAAAGACCCTTCTCATCTCGAACCAAAAGCATTCAAATCAAATCATGATCATGGCGTAATTTCGAATGCTTCTTTGTTGAAGTTACGATTATATTGTCATTATTAAATTAAAAGTCGTTTTTTTTTATTTCAGACATCCTGTATAGCAGATTTCATGTTTCTGAAAAAGAAAATAATATTGAAAATTATAGAGTATAAATTAAGTTCAGACAATTACAATATCTTCTCTAGTGAGCCTGATGGAGGTACATAATAGTGGCAGAGTCGGGATAAGGCCGTCGACTTCAAATTATGGAACGCCGTGACTGTCTTATGTGATCAATGTTTTTGCTATTTTGTGAAAGGATGATACTATTTTGTCGTTTAAGCATGTTAACATGTGCAATTTACATCATATCTTTTCAAAATACCACGCTGACTTGTTCAGCATGATTCTTTGACAAGACATGATGCAAATTGCACATGTTAACATGCTTAAACGACAAAATAATATCATCGTTTCACATGATAACAAAAACAATGGTCACGTAAGACAGTCACGGCGTTCCATATCAAATCATCTTTCATTTACTGCTGTAGTTGAAATCCAATCATGACTTTGGATTCTTTGTATGTGAGGAATCTATCAAACTAATTTACGGAAGGTCGGTGGCTCAAGTCAGGCGCTCGTGTCTGAAATGTTTCACAAAGGGTATCTGGGGTCTTTCTTTACACTAAAGCAGGAATGTTTTTACACAACCTCAGTGTCGTTGAAACTTAAAATCCAAGAAAGCCAAACGTGACAAAATAGAGTTAAACAGAATTCCTAAAGAAATTCCAACACAACACAATTGAAAATGTTCATAAACCCTTTTTAAATACTTACAAAATACATTATGATAGATGGAAATTCCAACTTAAAATAGAATTTAAGGTTGCAGTTTTGCTCAGTTAAATACTGTTTAATCATCTTAGGGTATTGCCTGCTTGTTAATTGTGTCTTTTGACAGCTTATCTATGGTATGTAGGCTTCATAATCTCCGATACCCTCTCAAAATTTCATTTTGTTTAGTTTCACTCATTGTATTCTCGTTTAGGGCACACGCAATTTTTAACCTGGGGGGGGGGGGGGTAATATGAAGGTTCCATGATAGCCGCCATATGAACACATCCACAGATGTTAAAAAATCTGAAGTGTACCAGTTCATGTTTAATGTGATTTATGCTGAAGTCGGTGCTAGGAGGCGTGAACGGTAGCTTGCAGTTACCACTACCGTCCATGAACAGGTTTAGTCAAACTGAGCCTGCAACATTTTCATGTTTTCCGTGTTGGACTTCTGTTAAGGATTCTTTTTTCTCTATTTTATTACTAATAGGCATTATTATAATGTGTAATGAATCAAGCAATAATCTTTCTTTTCTTATTACAATTCGATAAAAGTTACTGTTGTTGTCGTGGAAACATTCCTTACTTAGGACATTACTTATTCTGCAAAAAAGTCTCAATCTGAAACTTAAAGTAAGAAAAATAGCAAACTATAACTTTTCTGCTGAAGAAAAAAAGTAATACAACCTTTCAAGAATATATTAAATAGAAAGGTATGAGTTATTTCATAAAAATAATGGATACACGAACTTTGTTTGAAATTTGGCAAGTATCTAAACTGTAACAGAAATCTGGGTATAAACTGTAACAAAATTGGATCAAAGTCGCTAGGTCTATGCTGTAACCCTTCAAAATTAACCTCGCTCTATACTGTAACATTGTTTATTTTTTCAAACGCATTTTACCAACAGGAAAATAGGTTCAACTGGTCATTTACTTTTATAAACGTTTCTAAACATAAAGATCCAGCGTTTTGTAGACTTACTTTATCTAGGCATGCTTAAATAATGTCGGAATGGAGAAAAAATGCGTTGGTCTCTCGATTCAAATTTTTAAACCCGTCAAATCTGCACATTTATGTGACAATATAGAGATAAATCTGCGGTGCAGGGTCTGAAGAAATATATGACTAGATACCGGATTCTGTTCCTAACAAGCAAAGCACAGAAACATCTTTTAGAAACTACACTACTAGTAGTATGGACCTGAATAAAATCACCTACCTCTCTTCCCATAAATAATCCTCCATCTTGAAAATTCTATACTGTAACCGAAAAGGGCGATACTGTAACACGTTCCCTACGGTGTATTTGGTATTCTGATTATATTTTCTAAGTAGACTACAAAGTTACAGTATGTTTAAATTTGACTATGAAGTTGAAAACAACAACAAAATTAATCTTAAATTGAGTAAACGTTGATCATTATAAAGTGTAAGTAACACGATTTCGATAATCTTCACACAATGGAACACATTTTGTAATCTATGTAATATGACTGTTATTAGAAACGAATTTCATTTTCTATTCGTCTGTCCTCTTCAGAAGATGCAATCTCTAATATCACCTACACATGATAAAGAACTTGATAATCTTTCGGAAAGATTAACAATTGTCACCAGAATTAAATTGTATATCGTTATATGAACATATAATGTTAACAGCTTCTTTGAAATTAGTTTTATCTTGTTAATTTTATTATGAACATTTGATTGTAAAAGTCTCTTACACTTAACCAACATTATGTACTATGTATTATAAATATACTGTGTAGTTCAAAAGGTATAAGGCAATATTTATAATTTTGTATAAAATATAAAAACGTTGAAATAATGCTGTTTCCATAATCAAATGGTCGAATCTCGAATGAATTGAAACATACACTGATTCTGTTATTTAACACACATGAATATTTTAAGTAAAATGAAACAAAATATTATGCTACAGTTTTAAGTAAGGTAAGTAAGGTTGTGTATGCGTCATTTATCTTTTGAGGTAATATACCAACGTATTTTCTTCCATAAAGATACTTTTGGAATTATTCTTTTTCAAAACTGAAAACTGTAGGCAGAAGAGAAAAAGCTTTATTCACTTTAATGTCATTGAATTGATTTGTTCAAAACCAAATGATAAGAGTTAACCAGAATAACAAAGAACAAGGGAAAACAAAAAACAGACAGCCTATTTGTTTGAAGTCACGAAAATGAATTCAAAGATTTATTGACATTCTGGTAGAGGGCACGTTTTGGCAAATATATTCAACTATTGCCATTTTAAAACATTCCAGTATGCGGATTTTTAGTGACCTTTTATGCCAATGTCTGACTTTTGCATGTCGTTAGAATTTTAAGTTAGGATATGAACGGATGTCTCGCATATTTGATGATTATAGATGCAAAATAATGACTGAATGGCAGAGAATTTTAAGTATTCAACAGTTATTTGCATTTTCAACGATGGACGTTTAATGTCCTACAATGCAGTAACTAAGGAACAAATATGCAGGGTGACAAGCATAAAATATAATAATGTCGTCTGCTACCAGCCAACATTTGACACGTGCAATGTGACACAGTCAAATAAATAATCATTATTTCAAAGTGACCTAGAGATGTTAATCTGGATATTATGATAATTTTACTTTTGGACAATAACTCTAGCATATTTGATCACGTGCCTACAATTTGGCATTTTAGATTTGTGTTTTGTGTGACTGTTTTTTTGTGTGTAAGTACGAGGGTTGTTCGGGAAGTTCTGAGAATTGTTTTATAGCACACGTTGTAGTCGGGTTAGCGTAAATATAAATATATACGCATTTATTTCAATATATACTGTACAGTATCTGAAAATATCATCATCATACACACAGAAACTAAAACATAATAAAAATAGTAAATAACCATATAACAAACACCCGGAGCACGCCGACGTCATTTGCAACGTTATGCGACGTTAAAGTCCATCGATCGTCGCACCTTTTCAACGTAGTCACCTGCAATTTCGATGCATTTCCTGTGTCGGCTGATCCACTTATTGTATGTTTCCACGTACCAGCTATCGGTAAAGGACGAGACTATAGCTTGCGTATGCTTAACAAGATCGTCAGCTGTGTCAAAGCGTTTTCCACGCAGCTGTGATTTGAGCTCCGGGAACACACGGAAGTCCATCGGAGCGAGGTCCGGGCTGTATGGAGGGTGCTCTAAGATCTCAAACCCCAAGAGACTGATCTCTAACTGGGTAGATTCCGCTCTGTGGGCCGGCGCATTGTCTTCCAGAACTATGTGTTGCAGAATCATCCCGTCCCGGTCCATGAAGAAAATAAACATGTGTTTTCCCGCACTTTTCTGCACCCGGGATTTCTTTGGGGGAGGTGTACGCGGGGTTTTCCATACCGATGACATAGCCTTAGTCTCTGTCGCAATTTATCATGTCTTTTACCGAGTCCTTAATTGAACATTGCAACAACAGACTGCCGACCGCATCTAGGATCGTCTTCGATCGAGTTTCTTCCTTCTTTAAAACGAGCATGCCATCTATACACTGTAGCCGGACTGCATTTCCTGTAGAATTGATCATTTTCATTGTTTTCTGTGGAAGACTTTTCCAGCGCAACACAAAATTTCACGATGCTTCGCAATTCAACGTCACCTATCGACGTCATGTTGTTTACTCAGTGGCTCTGGGGCAACAACTTTAAAACAATGTTGATCCGTTGAGAATTTAAATAACGTTATGATATTTTCAGGAAATGAGGTCATGACGTTCCGCTGCTGACCAGCGTTTTCGCGCATTTTTTACGTTATCAAAATTACAAAATATTATTAGTGTAGCGCGTTATACCTTTCTTTAGAGTCGGACAGCTCCGGTGCGGCGTTATATTGTTGCTATGGTTACTGCTATTTCCGGCTATTGTTGTCTGATTCTATTCAATTTTTAGGAATAGTTCCGTGATATGCTAATCTTAGTATGTGCAAAATTTTACGTCTTATGAACAAAAAATATAGGAGATATGACAAAATACCCAAAACTTCCCGAACAACCCTCGTATTTTAAGGTTTCTTGTAACGTGTACACTAAAAGTAACTACAGTATAAAATAACTCTAAGAATTCGGCAACATTTGAAAAGCACAGACAAAAATGTACATGGTATTTATATTTTATAAATAACAAATTTATACCATTCAATATTAACCGCATATTTAAGACCAAAACAACATGATAACTGGGTTCTAAAATATCACGACCGACTATAAAAGGATAATACGTTATGCATGATAGCAACGATGAGATAAGAAGTGATAATGAATTACAGTCAGCTCGCTGCGATATATTTTTATGTTACGTTGGTACACCATTGACAGGAACTTTTAACAAAACAAAATGTCTTTTAGTCATATATTTAGGCTATACAAGTGAGGTCCATTGACATTAAATCAGTTTAAAGACATAGTATATCTTAGATAGGAATAATATTTTCCCAGAAAAGGCAAACATAAGTTTTATAATGTTCAAATAATGGTTAAGGAGAATACTAGATGCTTATCACCTGAATAATGAAGCACTGAATTTGAATTAATTTGTCATAATAATAACAAAATATTAACAAAGTTGTATTTTCACTTCAATTATAATATCATTATTGCAGTACTACACAATCAATTTGATACAAAAAGGGTTGATTTTCTTGTTACCTTAAACTATCATAGCCAAATAATTATAGGATTATTTCTATGATAGTTTAAAGAAACGTCACGATGCAGGAAGCGTACTGAAATCTTTGATATTTTCATAATTTGATATGTCCACGAGGCCAACACTTTCATAAAATAAATGCACATGAGTGGCAAACGAGTCTTTTAAAGCACCCTACATATGCACACAGCTTGACAAGATTACACACGGCCTGCATGGTAATTTTCCTACTGGCATCGACGGTTACAGGGATGCGGAACATTGAATATATACAAAACAGTTTAAAACTGCTTTAGGAATTGAAATATATTTAGATATCTAAAAGCGTTCTGTCTACCTTAGCGGAATAGAGTAGAGTAGAAAGAAATGAGCGATATTGTATATTTTGCAGAAATAAGTATAGAAGACGAAAATCATTTTGTCATGGTTTGTCCAGTGTACGCAACTATATGGAAACAGTTCATTAAACCATACTTTTCAAAAGACAAAATGTAATTAAGTTCATAGAACATATGAAGTGTGATAATTGTGTTACTGCAAATCTTGCGAAATTGTGAAATTCTTACATAACGCATTTATGTTAAGAAAATCTTTACAGTAAATTGCAAATGTGAAACATAAATTTGTCTAATTAAGAAGAAAATTTTTGTCGCTGATTCATTCACCACGAAATATCTTTATTTATTTATATGGACAATGTATTTACTGTTTGAACGTAGTTTGATCACTTGACAAATACATGTGAATATATGTAAAATGTATGACACATTACTAAACTGCTTACGTAAATAAAATTTACTGTCTTTATATCTGTCATACACCTTGTATTGAGTGACCTAATTTATACACAGGACTATAAGCAACTTGTACACGGAACTATTCTGGGAACGAATATTTTGTGTATTGGCCGGTGAGCCGTATCACACCGTTTGATAACCATCTTAAAGTCATACAGAACATGCACTTAAATCGCTTTGACAACATCTGTGACAATATGTCTGCTCTTTGAAAGTTTGATTACACAGAATCGCTACAATAAAATTTCGAAATTTCCTTGCACTCATGATTAATAGCTGTCCCGCAGGGCAATAAATTAAAATAAGGCAAACACAGAACAAGACATTTCTTTATTTTTATTGTAAAGGATTTAGAAATATCCAAAGGCGTCTCGAGTTGTTTACAATATTTTAATCCGTTACCAATAACAACAAGACTTCTTGTGATAACAACTGATTAATGAAGTAATAAAATGAAGCAATGACCTTTAGCAAACACTGTGCCAATTACACCATGTACAAGGCTTAATTAATGTTTTACTATGATAGTTATATACGTATCTAGAGCACAATGGTCCAGTGGAAATGCTGTCTGAAGACAAAAATAATATTTATGAGTTCGATCCCCAGCTCTTGCAAATAAAAATACTAATACAATTTTCTGAAAATATACATATTGTATAAGCGTACATTTCTAGGCATAAATTTCAAATAAGCCAAAAACCAACATGCAGTTATTTTAGCTTTTAACCGATGCTGTATACTTATTATAATTCAGACTATTTATTATCTGAAATAAAATTAGCAGTTACATTTCTGTATATTATATTATCATTGATACATTTGTGTGTATTTGGGCTTATTTCTACCACCTTATGAAGGGATGTGTCAAATCTTCATTCAAGTCAATTTTAAGAGAAAGCTGCTTTACATGAATTAAACTTTTAGAGACAATCGCTTTAAAAATATCAATAGGAAAATTAAGATCTAATAAAATTGTACATGTATCATAATACCTTTAAATGATGCCTTTACAATGGCATCAGGGACATTTATATTGCGTTAAAAAGCGTTAACATTTTATTATTTCAAAATGTATTCCATAAAAACGTAATAACGATTTAACGTAAGAAGGGGAAATTGTATGTAAAAACGTGAAAATATATCATAATAAGAAATGTATTTTTTTTAAAACTATATAATGTCGTAAAAAAATGTAATATTAATTCGTGATAAAAAAGCGAACAAAATAATATTTTGTATAAACGTTATAATATTTCATAAATACAGAACGTGTTTCGTAAAATGCGTAATTTTATTTCGTTAAAACGAAGAACATTGCATTCACTTGCACGGTGATTCACTAAAGCATACTGGGTCTATTGCATTATAACTGTTTTACAAAATGAATATTTACGAACGAAAATGTTACGGTTGTCACCTTAGGGGCATTGGATTTCCAAATGTTGAGATATTTGTATAATAACTCTTAATGAATGGCATGTTTTGATTTCTTTTTATCATTTAAGATTTGGCCTATATTCTACTTTAGCAGATCAGTAATTTAATCCAAGTGAACCATGCACAATATAATGACCGTCGAAACGAAACTATAACAAATCAATCCAGTGATATCAATACTGCTCATAGAGTGACCAACTGTCCACCCAATATGCAATGTTAGTTAATGAATGAAAATAATTTGCTCCGACGTTGTTGCTATGAAGCCTTTAAACACTACAGGGAAAGTTGTTTTCCTTAACAGTCAAAGGTTCTCAACAAGACACATTATTCCCCTATGCACATCAATAGACAGAGCATATTTAAACAATGCTTTCAATTTCAAGTTGAAATATTGCAATGTATACTCATTTATTACGGAAAGAGAAACGCACTTGACATAGTATGTTTAACATAATTAATTAGCTTAGACACAACACTTTAATTTACGAGATCCAGATTAAATTAATTTACTCGTTCCTTTTCAATGTACAAGAGAAATAAATGAACTTTAATTATATAATATTATTTGTATTGAGCTATATAGGAATTCGGATACATAAAAAGTATAGAACATTGGATATCATAACAGAACAGAACAGATAATTTATTCAGATTTGCACATAGTACATCATCTTGTACATACATATACATGTAAATAAATATATATGTCAACGTGAAATCTTAGTGTATGGGACAACCATACAACCTTTCAAACAGGCTATTTCAAATATCATAAAACTTACAATTCTTTTGTGTCTAAGCCATTTCAAATTGAACTTTCTCAAAAAATATTCTGTTTCTATTTGAAACTTTCCAGAGTATCATATTTTCATAACCTTATTTTAATCATATTGATTGGTGCAATGGTTTCGATGCATAAGCTTAACATAACACATTTCATAACCGCCAAATGCTTCATAAGAGCTACAATAAGATTAATGTGAAATCTTAAATTTGTAAATCATTTGCATGTTTCTGAAGCAGACGACAATTAATGTTCAAATATCCAGTATCTAAGGCCCAAGCAATTGTGGTTGAAATCGCCATAAAATATAATGAATTCGTCCCACATCAAAAAAGACCATGCCGAAAAGGAGGCAATTTAACCGAGTCAAATAAACAACCATTATTTTTAAGTGGTCCTCAGAGACTTATCCGGGAGTTATCATTAATTTTGTTAATATGCAAATGAAGGGTTCCCTTTCCCACATATTAAGTCACGTGTTCACTATAAAGATATTGATTTGTAAATGTCGCAAGATCGTACCCTCATTTTGATAACAATTATTTTTAATGAATATTCTTACTTTAATTAAATAAAGCAATTATATATAGATAAATCATTCATTTTTCATTCTGATAATTATGTTTCCCGGAGAAAATTAGCAATTAAATGCATATGTATATATAAAATAAATTAATAGCTAAATATAATGCTTAATATTTTTGATATACATGTATATAACCAAAGCAGACTTGTTCTGCTATAAAGTAACAGAATGAAATTTTTGAAATTGTTTGGGAACAAAAAATTTAAATTCATTTTTCAAATGCAAATAAAAAATTCTATTTGCAATACGCCCCTTTTGGGGTTTTTTCTATAAAAAAGATATCCTATGTTTCCAAATTTAATTTTATTTTTTTTGGTAAATAAAAAATTTACACGAAAACGGGTTTTGACTTCAAAAAAAGTAGAAAATTGAAAATGTTTTTAAATTGTCACATAAAAGTGGACTCCCAAAAATGTAGAAATATATCGAAATTGTGTCATAAACAAACCCCGGGGAAAATTTTTTTTAAAAAAAAGGCCCAGCCTTTACTTGACCCCGAAAAAAAAGGAATGCAGATTTCCATAAAATGGTTTGAAATGTTTTTTTTATTTAGATAAGACATATTCAGTAAGATATTTGTAGATTTCAATAAATTTCTACAATGAAAATTTTTACTCAAAGATAAGCATATTATATATTTAAAGAAAGTCCGTTCCGACTTCTTTACTTGTTGTTTATACGTACCATAATCTTAGTTATGTGCAAATAAGAAATGGCTTTTTCAAGGGACATTCACAAGGGGCCCCGTAAAAATATCCGGATCGATAGACAGAGGAGGAAATTACTGTAATAAAATCCGATTTTAATGAACATGATTATAAACCCCGGTCTGATTATAACACAAAGCGTTTTAAATGTCGTTAGGTCAATTTCCAACGCATGATTTGTAAATCAACAGCTTGTAGTCTTCCAATGAAAGGTTTTTGGTTATAAATTGGGTATGGTGACGAAGAAATTATGTCCTGCCTTAGAATGTAAATGGTAAAATTTCCTATGCACATGCTGAAACAATATATAGCGAAATATATTTTAAACAACCCAACAACACAACAACAACAACAACAACAACAACAACAACAAACAACAACAACAGCAGCAGCAGCAACAGCAGAAGCAGCAGCAACAGAAGCAGAACAGGACCACTGAGAATGATATGTTAAAATGATTTTCGTATATCTGTATTCTTCTCTATTATAAACCGTAAAATATATGTGAAAATGTATTATTTCGATTAGTTAAGACATATGATATGCAGCAAACAAGTAATGTTTTATTAGCCCCTGTATCTAGCAAGATGTGCAAAGAAAGAAAAAACAATTGTACGCCAAAAAAATAACCTTTTGCCATCCTATTTACCTTGTTTTTAGTGTTCTAGAATAGTAAGAAAAAAAAATGTCAAAACTACAACAATATTTTTTTTATCGGAAACGAACATGCATATTTCCATCTTAACGCTTGATTTGCTGAAATGAAAGTGATAAGCATTTGTCACCAGTATAGAGCCAAGCCAGTCTAAATATACGTCCAGTTTTACCTTGGGTCTATATTGTTGGTAGGTCAAGTTTTGAATTTTGATTTTGAAATTCCTTAAACATCAATTTGGACTGTTCCAAAAGCAGGGAAAATCCAATACACTATTCAGTTGGTAAAGGGTAAAAAAGGAAAATGTTTAAAGGGAATTGGCTCTATAATAGAAGGATGCAATACCAATATAAGTGACAGAAACCATGAAATAATCGATATATGGATGTTGTAATTAAGTGTTAGATCCATGATCTGATAATACATATTTATTAATTTGTTTCTAGAACAAAATATTATTATTCATTTTATAAATGTTCATACTAACTCACTTAGAGATAAATCAACATTTTCTTTGTCAATGAATATTTATTAAGAATATCCAAACGATAAATTTCTATTGTTTTTATCAGCATTTGAAATTCATATTGAAAATGTGCCCATTGTGACCAATCAACTTTAACAATTTAAACAAACTTGCGTAAAATTTGCTCACTTTTAAAGTGGAGAGAATCTGTTTAAAAGTTTCTCTTGAATATTTTCAAGAATATTAAATGCATGTTTTCATGACTTGCATACAACCTTCAGAAATTACTTTATCTAATTACATTTTGAATATGGGGAAATATTATTACATTGGGTAAATATTAATTAAATGTTATTATGATCTTTTTATTGATTAAAAGTATATTCAATTTATTAAATTGATATTTATGACATCAAATAATACAACACTATTGCTACGTCATAACTCAATTATAGTTTGCTAATTAAAAGGCTTGATTAATATTTGTAACATTCTAAAATAAATTTAACGAGATACATTCCCGTTTATTACCAGAAAAAAGACCTCATCAAATACGACCATATAAATCTCTTTGAATAAATAATATCAATAATAAATGTATACTGATATTTGAATTTGTTCGTTTTAATAAAT